>NC_056725.1:1648649507-1648807007 GCF_019279795.1 Protopterus annectens
AATCTTCAACGACGGTACGCCCATTCATGCATGTCTCCACACAGAAGACGCTCTAGCTGAGAATTGCTTCTACATACTAGCTGACCTACATGGGCCACTCCATTGGAACTGGCGCAACCAACCCTGGCACGCCTGTATCCATAATGGCATAGCCATTGTTCCTCCAACCCACCCGTGTTGAGTTTCCACGCATAACAGCCATTATCCACATGATATCGCAGCCATGACACACCTTTACACATTGCCCTCTCCAGAGCGTTAGGGGCCCTACACACATTTTGTACCGCCTCGTGTATTATTTACACATACGTTCCTTTCCTGGTGTTATGGATTACGGCCAATTGCGGGTTACATGTGTAGGTGTTCACAACATGAAATACATTCCATCTGTGTGTAATGTTGATGCAGCAGTTCAACGATATTATGCCCACTGGTATGAGACTGCCAGTGGTGTGAATAGCAGTGCTCTGCTCACTCTTGGGCAGCTTTATCTGACATACACTGCAAGCACTGTATAATACCTTAGTTGCTCTAGATTCCCATCACAACCCGTGTGTATGCTTTCTCCTTTTGGCGTGCATTCTATATATATATATGTATATTTAATTGTTATTTCTTTTCATGTATTTATTTTATGTCTGTGGATATATATCTATACACACATCTATATAGCTATATATACATATATAAGTTAGATCTGAACAAAACAACATACATTTCTTATGCTGGGAGCTGCTTACACACGCGCAGGCGCACTTGTGTATCCTTATTGTGAGTTACATATATTTACTGCCACGTCTTGTGCTTAGGTGTGCCTTATTCATTATGACAGTTCCACTTTGATTGATGGAATCCGGTTAATGTCCCCATACGAAACACGTGTTCACCTTTACGTGTTTAAATGTTGGCTTTACAGCACAGAGGCATTCATTACACAAGAAAGTGATATGTGCTATAGTCATACTTGAACCGGGAATGCATTTAAGTTAGGCGGATGCTCTAACCACTACACTATTGGTGTTCTGCTTCATTTATATGTATACCCATAGTTCATAGCTACTCTAACGTACACCTCACCGCTTCACTTACACAGCAGGCATCCATTCTCCTGCTGGGAAAACCGTGGTACTACACATACGAAATTCCCTATTCCCTACTGCTCTGGACCCATGCTGCATGTCTACTCACTCCAAGGATATTCAGAACACCAACGCTTATAGTCCTGGCACATACGTGTGTTTGATTGTCAGGGTGTTCATCTGCTGGTCCGGGTTTTGGCTTGTCCGACTGGTGACCAGCACTGCCCTGTACCTGTTCAAATGTCAGACGTAGCACATGACAGAGTTGGTCCCAATTTTAACATTTTACCTATGTTTACAGACGCAGGGGTTTGGGCACCTCTGACCACATAATTAGGTTGGCACTACATAATATAGGGTGGGGGGTGGTTCCACTACATGATACAGGGTGGGGGGGGTGTTTCCACTGGTGTTTCCCTTCACATTTCATTATTTCATTCATTCATATATACAATGAATATCATTCTGGACATCACTTATGAATTCACTACAGGTATGCAATAGTCCTGTCAACAAATGTGACAGTTGGTTGGTGTACATATGTGTACGGACCTCTGTGATACTTGGGGACTAATTTCAACAGTGACAGGGCCAAGGCAATGACAAATCAGGGACAATCATGGACACTTCTACAATATTAGTACTATTAACTTGGAACGTGTTGACAGATTTGGAGACATATGTATTACTACTTATTTTCTGCAGTTAAATGCATCTATTACTCTTAATTCTTGTCATTAGCCATCCTCATTCAACACCTTTCCTCCAAAGGTCCCTGGCTTTGTGAGTGATTCAGAGGCTGGCCAGTTATTGTGCGAATGCTCTGACCATTGGTAGGGTTGTCACATTTTCATATGTACAGGATGGGATATATTCTGGAGACACCAGATTGTTTAGGCCAACACATACCCACGGTCAGTGCAGGGTTTAGAACATTCATTATTTTCCTAGCTGAGAGCCTATTCCTTTAGCACTTTAGTTGCTTAGTCTGTTTCTTGTACGAATTACGTATTTTATATCCAGTCATGACTGCTTTAGGCAACTGTTACATGCAGTATGGTACATAGTTATTTCCTACAATCACAGGACATTTGCCATTGTATCATTGATGGTCAGGACATACCTACCCAAACAGTGACTGGCCCTCACACAGTGGGTCAGGCGGTACCCTGTTTACGTCAGCGCCTTAATCACCCTATTTCCAAATGCCACTATGTGAATGTGTACAATATATTCTCTCGATTATTCATGTGGGGAAACATGCGTCACAGGCAGTTGTTTGATCCTGGGTAGTAAGTTCTGCATGACCGTCTAGGGCTGGACTGTCTCGTGCAAAACTACTGCACATTCAACTTGTGTCCGGATGTCTACAGGACTGGACATCGTGTCCTGATACCCAGTCTGATGTTTACACAGGTTACTTATCCCATGAGGGATATCCAAAAATTGAACAAGACCAATACCGTCCATTCTTTTGGCTTTACGAAAATGTGATGGGGTTTTACATGCAAGGGATACATAGTTTGCAATCCTGAAACTGCCTAGGGTGACACTACCTACTACATATGAGTAGTGGTCACTATGTGTAGATATGGCTGCGCCAAGCTAGTAGGCCGAGTATGGCTGGATTTGGTGGATGTTCAGGTATGGGGGCGGGTTGTGTGCTGTGGAGGGAATGATGGGTATTCAATTATGCATCCAGGTGTGTTGCATTTGAATGGGCCAGTTCCATCCAGACCATTCTGTGGGTATGTGTCGGTGATGTTTCTGTACATTTGTATCGCACATTTTAAAATTCATATGTTTGTGTGATTGTGTTCTACAGTATGGCCTGTCAGGTTGTATTGCAGATGTGTATACTTGTTCTTTGTGTTTCTTTCTGATTCACCTGCTGCTCCCTCATACACCTCCAGTTCACCTATTCTGCATCCAACAGTCTCGCCTTTGTGGATTATAGCATTACCCCCCCCCCCCCCCCCCACACACACACACATATTCCTAACACTCCATCCATCACTTCTTTGGTTGATGGCCCATGACACGGTCAAGGGAACACATTGCATACACTACATATGTCTGGTACCTGCATGGTTGTGTGGACTACCCTGGCATGTTTCACCTTCCACATGCTGTACATCATGCACATAGGTACACGCCCATACTTAACTTTCATAACATGGTTGATACACCCGGGTAATACCTGTTCATCTGTAACACATCCTGACAAGTATGGCTTGGACCGCATATGGGCGGATTTTGGCTGACTGCTCTGACCATTGGTAGGGTGCCACCTTTTCATATATCCAGGATGGGATATATTCTGGACACATATCTGATTTTACAGGACAACACATACCCAGGGTCAGCACTACGGATAATACTTTTCCTTTCTGCCTACATGTTAGCTTATTGTTGTAGCAGTTTATATGCTCCTTCTGTTTCATTTTCTTGCTTATTCTATTTCTTGACACATGTGGTATGTTACATACGGACATACCTATTGTATGTGACTATTTCATGCGTTGTGGGATATACTTCTCTCATACTGTCGCTAGATATTTACATTTATCATGGTTTTGGTATGGACACATCTGCCCAGCTGTATACTATCCTTCACAATGTGGGACAGCTGGTAACCCTGACCATTGGGCTAGACATAGCTATTGGCAGTGTACTAACATGTTGCGTTTCACTTCCACTTGGTATAACTATCTACACTGCGTTAGAATGTGGGCACACGGTTTTCAATGTCATTTGTTCGAGGGATGGAGACTTGATATTCCCTACCGTGCATTTGTGTTTGCTTCTTAATTTTGTGTTCGCAAGAACTGTCTTGCATGCTTTGCATACGTTTCCGTATCCATGGACACTGACAGGTGTGATTACTATTGCAGGCAAATTGTTATATGCAAGCATTTTAGGTTGCACGTTGACAGCTGACATTTTCCACACCTTCATGCGGCACTTCGACATGCCCTATGCACTCATGCTCGTTTCCTATGCATGTGGCTGTGGCGACAGCGCGCCTTCATTAATATGCATTTGGTGCTACTGTGCCATCTACACGCCACATGGTTGGTGCAAGCCTAACGCCGGCCTTGCGCCGAGCTTCATGAATCCCGGGGTATGTGTTTTCCTATGAACTTTGAGCCAGCAACTCAGGAAATCAAAACTATGGCAAAATCGAAACACAAGGACACTTTTTTCTTCTACTTCCCACAGAAGGTCATAGTCTGCAGTACTGATCTGCTCATAATGCACAACATGCAACAACACCAACAGCAACATAGAAATGTAAAAGAATTCCATCATAAAAGTATTTTAAGCAAGAAGAATGTTGTTCTACAACATGATTGCTAGGTTCGTTTTAGGACAATTATTAAGTTCACATAGGAATAAGTCATTTAGGGCATAGATTATTATATGGAGGAGTCAAAAATACAATTTTGAGAGGAGTAGTGTGTTGCAGATATCTACATATTCAGCAGATCACAAAGTGTTTTCATAACTTTATCCTCAACACCAAAATGCCAGGCAAGGCTACTTACATTGGCATTTTACAATATTATTAAATTTGTGTCTGGTTGTTGTAAATTTGTGCCTGGTCACAATGTACTTGTTGTTCAGAATGGAAGCCTGTGGGAGAAAGAATTAAACTTTAAAAGAAAGAGGAAACAATTTGAAAATTGTTAAGCATTTAAGACACAATAATATGAGCATCGTCCACAGTGCGATGTTGTTCATGAAGTAATGTACTTCCTTTTTGAACTTAAACTGAACTGGAGCATAAAAGTTAATAAGCTGATAAAGAGGAATCAATGCACAAATACTTTAACTACATACATAAACAACTGTCTACCATAGTTTGAAAGAAAACTGCTTAAAGGCCCTTCAAAGATATCAAAAACAAATGGTCTTTGCAATTTAAAATGTAGTTTTGTCTTTTTAACTCTAGGTTAAAGTAATGATTGCACAAAACCTGGCAGTTTGTGCTCATTCTAAATGAAACAGTACAACTTTTAGCAGAATGACAATTTACTGCACTGGTACACAGATCATTAAAATCAGACCAGAGGAATAAAGCCATCGCTGTTTTTCAGAGCATTTCACACTTACAACTTAATAATTATTTTTACAATGCCAGGTTCATAGCTATGTATTTCATAGATACTCATACCAAAATATGTGTTCTGCTAATTAAAAAATAAATTCTGTAGATGTTTGCATACTTATAAGCCATTCTGAAATGAATGGAAAGTGTGCTGAAGGTTTACTTAGTCTAGTAATAAGCCATCCTTTTGATTTCCATTAGATTCCCTTGCCATTTCATATATGTTTTGAGCATGGCCAATGAATAATAAAACTGCTCTTGCAATTTTCATAAAGTCCTTCTATTCAAGGGATTTGCATTCCAGTCTCATAGCCTATTGTTTCCAAATGTGATAGTAGCAATGCAGAAATACTGAAGAAGTGGGTTTGGTGGTTTATTGAGAAAACAGTGTTTTGTTCATAATGTTGTTGAAAAGGAATGATAAAATGATAATGTAGTTCCAGTTAATCCTATTACAGACATGTTATTGTACTATCTAAAGAGGATGTGCATTAATTGTGTGAAGGAAGATATAAACTGCAATGAAAGAACTTTTCACTGTTCTTGCTATTATAGTTTATTGTGTAAAGTAGCAAAGAAATTGAAACAATAAAATGGTGTAGTATGTTAAACGAGGACATATTCATGAGACTTGGAATTCCAAATAAATTATAGAAATGTTTTTGAAACTTATTTAATAGTGAAAGTTATATAACAAAGCAGCATACTAGTATATAAAATATAAGCTCTTTTGTAATAACAAAACAAACTAAATGTATTTTTCTCACCCTCAATTATAGACTCATAGACTGTTATTAGGCTAATGATGTGGGTCTCCTTTCGAAGCCTAGCCAAGTTTTCCTGAAAGAGTAATGATGTCCTGCACCCACATAGGACACTGAGAGTCAGTCATTTATAAGCTACTTGTGACCATAAGACACATGGGTGCCAGGCCAGGTGTAAATTTCCTATTCTGCATCCACTTGTCTAGGTTGTGCTTAAACTGGGTAATATATGAACTCAGCTTCACATGGATGGGAAGCTATTTCCATAGGACGGGCAGTCTTTGGGACACATATCTGTTTCTCTAGAATTTTCTGTTTATGTCACAGGAAAAATTCAGGTCCCTGGACCTTATATTTCTGGTACTCTTTGACTTACAAATATGTAGGAGATTCGTAAGTGTGGGGTTTACAGTTGCCTTGTAAACCAGGCATAGATAACTTATCAGCAATCTATAGGAGACTGAGTAGAGGGAAAGGCTTTAAGGTGTTGTGCATAAGGCATGTTTGCTACAGCTTATATTCTTTTTGTAAGGAGCCGTTGAGGTCACTCTAGTTGCAGCATATGCCTGGTCGGGTACATGCCAAAGGGAGCATTGTACTCTATGATTGGTCTGACAAGGGTGGAGTACAGTAGGATAATGACTTTTTTGGTCTTAGATGCCAAGCCGTTACTTATAAGTTGTGCACATAAAATGATTTCTTCTCCACTATAAGCACATGGTGGTTGAAGGTAAGGCTACTATCTATGTGGTACCCAGATCCCTGACCCCTTAAGACCATGGCTTTGGCACTATTTGTTAGTCAGAGTTAGACCTTCTTGAAGAATGCTAGTGTCTGCAGAGGAGTGGATTTAACCCCAGCTTGCAATCATCTGCAAACTGTTAACCATAAACCTTCAGCATTTGCTTCCATTTCAGGAAAATAGTTGCCAAAAAGGAACATCTAAAGCAATTTAACACTTATTTCATCACTGTGGCTTCAATCAAAAGACTAATAACTGAATTTCTGTCACACTTTCCTTCAGAGGTTATATTAAAAACAGTTCCAGGTATGGTTTATGAGATATGATAATGTAAACAAAGACTGTGGCTAAATCACATATTTTATTCAAAACAAAGCATGCTTAGTATTTCTCTGACAAAGAAACATTCCCATAAGGCAGTGGAGGTTCTGTAATATGTTTGCTGTTTTGCAGACCCAAAACATATATCATGTTTAAATGCATAACTGATTTTTGACACAGGTGATATCCTTGTGATGCATCAAGTGCTTTATATCGTACCATTCTAAAGGGAATGTTTTCCCATCCCATTGTTTGTAGGTGCTAAAGTTTTGAAGGAATTATAATTAGGGGTGTATCTTTCAGTTATAGCTAAATTGCTGGATTCTTTGCACTGATGGTGGAGTCCACTGTTTGAAGATGCAAATCTGGTGGCAGAGCTTGTCATTTAAGGTTGCATGTATTGCCTAAATTATTTAGTAATCCTACACAATATCTTTTATTATCTACTCTGTAGTTTTATTTATTTTATAATCAGGCCTAATCATTTACGTTTTCTATGTTGTACTTGCTTGAGGAGATGTAATACTCTGAATACTACTGTATTTTAATGACAAATGCAGTTACTGAGTAGGATACTTTTTGAAACAATAAAAACAAGCATTAAAAGAGCATCAGACATACCATGTATAACATGCATTTTATTTGCAAATTGTAGGGTTACTCAGATTTGGTAATTGAAACTTTTTCTGCTGAATAGTTGCATACTGGAGCTGTTTGGTTAGCTTTTGCACACCTTACATCAACTTTATTACAAGCTAAGTACAACCTTGCAGTGTTATAAGATAGTACTGAATTTTATTTTTTCTGTTTATTGTTTCATTGAGTATTGTGTTAAAAATAGTACTGCATTTATCTGCCTAATTGTTTACTGAAAATTGGAAGCTCCTCTCTGTCTCTCCCTGTCTGCAGTTAGTTTATTCATCTCACTTCATTGTTATTTGGTGTAGAAGTCATAGCCTAGAGGGATTCTCTATGCCTTAAAGTCTTAGTCCCTTATCTCTGAAATTATTTCTGCTGAATAGTTGCATACTGGAGCTTTTTGATTAGCTTTTGCACACCCTACATCAACTTTATTACAAGCTGAGATAAGTACAAACTTGCAGTGTTATAATATAGTACTGAATTTTATTTTTTCTGTTTATTGTTTCATTGAATATTGTGTTAAAAATAGTACTGCATTTATCTGCCTAACTGTTTACTGAAAAATTGGAAGCTCCTCTCTGTCTCTCCCTGTCTGCAGTTAGTTTATTCATCTCACTTCATTGTTATTCGGTGTAGAAGACTTAGCCTAGAGGGATTATCTGTGCCTTAAAGTCTTAGTCCCTTATTTCTGAAATTATTTCTGCTGAATAGCTGCATACTGGAGCTGTTTGGTTAGCTTATGCACATCCTACATCAACTTTATTACAAGCTGAAATAAGTACAAACTTGCAGTGTTATAAGATAGTACTGAATTTTATTTTTTCTGTTTATTGTTTCATTGAATATTGTGTTAAAAATAATACTGCATTTATCTGCCTAATTGTTTACTGAAAATTGGAAGCTCCTCTCTGTCTCTCCTTGTCTGCAGTTAGTTTATTCATCTCACTTCATTGTTACTCGGTGTAGAAGTCTTAGCCTAGAGGGATTCTCTGTGCCTTAAAGTCTTACTCCCGGATTCAGCAATCCTCCGTGTAAGACTAAATAAGTCTTACATGGAAGCTGCAGTTGAACGATATGATGTCAGCATGCCATGCATATTCATGAGGGCATGCTGACTCATACTCTAGTCTAACCTGGTCCATGTAGGAAAGTAGGGGGCATGTCCGATTGCTGAGTACTGCAAAGGGACACGCCCCCAGAAGAGTTAGAGTCCTGATAGTAAACACCCATGAGCGAGTCCGCTGAAATGTCAAGAAACATAACACCACACATCCCCACAGACTAAACCCTAGTGAAAGTGTTTAAAAAGTAAAAATAACCGTTTCAATTTTTTTTTTATAATTTCCAATATGTTTGCCCGCATTTGCGCTCATTTGCACGGGTATGCCCTTTGCTCAACCACAGTTAGCAGATATGACATTGAAAAGCATATAAGATCTACATATGCAAATTAAGCAAAGTAGCAATAGCGTAGCAGTAGAGACATCGCCCAAAGAATAGGTAGTCACGGTTCGAGCCCCACAACATCCCACTCCATTTTTCTTTAAATAAGTATGAAACAATTCCCCGATATATATAAATTTAATTTAAGTAAAATGTAATGAAATGGCCCATGTATTTGTGAACAAAACCTATATTATGTATATATAAAAAGGATCATAATTGCCCATAGCTTAGCAGCACTTTAACAAGCTTAATATGAGTGCCCGTAGCTAAACAGTGCTGTACCTAGCTTAATATGAGTGCCCGTAACCAAGCAGCGCTTTACCCAGCTTAAAATGAGTGCCCATAGCCAAACAGCACTGAACCCAGCTTAATATGACTGCACATAACTAAATAACTCTTTACCCAGCGTAAGCTGTTTGCGCGGAGCTGCGCAGTGCGCCAACCAGCTTACCGTTGGGCAACATTGGGCAATGTATAGCAAAGTCGCCTTTACACAGACACACCTCCTAGCCTGTCTAGACAGTAGTAAAATAAAAAAGCAATGACAAGGGTCGAACCTGGGATACTGTGCACCATAGTCAAAGTACTGAACCACTAAGCCATTACACTTGTACCTAGAAGCCCAGTATTACCATTAATAGGAATGAATGAAAATATAACCATGACAAAGCAGGTTTGCTCTTAGCTGAGAAATTTCCAAAACGGCCAATCTCAAATAAGTGCAGGAAAACTGGCATATATAAGCTCCATAGGTGGGAATACACACCATAACTGATTGTGGTACCCATTTGCAGTCAGGATGGCAGGTGTCGGAGAGGGAAATCACTTTAGAGTGCAAAGGTGGGGCATTGAGGAGTCCAAATATATGGTTTGGCTCCTAGTCCATCATCATGAAGGCCAACTCATGCAGGGCCAGGTTCAATGGGGTGCGTATAAGGCAGAGGCATGGAACCAGTTGGCACATGATATCACCAGTGCCACAGGCATTCGGAGGACTGGTGAACAGGTCCGTCACCACCATGTGGACCTGAAGCGACGAAAGGAGGACCAACTGAACCGATGGATCCAGGAGGCCCGTCAAATGCCCAATGCCCCACTATTGAGTAAGTATACATGTAATTAAGTATGTAAGAAATGCTATCCTAGCCTATAGTATGGATAGGTATGTTCCAATATCCCTTCATTTACATTACAGCTGCAGGTGTTCGTTCCACGAGTCAGCAAGCCTATACTGATAGGCTGGTAAGGCTGCACCACCAGGCAGGTTAATAATTATTCAGATGGTATTATTATAGAATATAAGTGAGACAGCCTGTAAAAGAGTTCAGTGTTGTAACCCAGTAATAAAGGTCAAATAAGCCTAGAATAAAGCTTATGCTAGTATTCTAAGATCAGATAAGTGATGCAGCCTGAAAAGGAGTATTATAATCCATTACTAAAGAGTAAACAAGTCTCAAATAGAGTTTCTACCTGTATTGTAATATCAGAGAACTGCTTCAGCCTGAAAATGAGTGTTCTAATCTATCAATAAAGGACAGGCAAGTATTGAATAAATCCTTGTATATACTGTCATATGAAATAAGTGAGTCAGCTGTCAAGGATTGTTGTAACCCAGTAATAAATGTTAATAAAGCCTAGAATTAAGTACCATCCTGAAATGTAAATATAAAATAAGTGAGAGAGTGTGAGAAAGACCTTGAAGTCTGTAATAAAGGTATACTGCATGCATGACATAATGAAATGAATGACACAGCCACAACCAAAAAGTGAAATGTTTTAATAAAGTACAATACCTGGACTGTGTCCATCCCACATTTCGGATATGTTTGCATTATGGAGATAGTATGGTTGTATGAAATGCTGGAACATCCACAGTTGTCTAGGCCCATATAAACTCACTGATGGGAATGCCAGTATGTCAGAAGAATATTTATAGTCCTCAACTGTGTCATGTATAGTATTTACTGTTAATCCGGTACATGAGAAGCTTGTGCTTGTAATCCCACAAATGTCATTGTGCTGCTAGAACTGTACATAACTGTTCAAATGTAGCAGGATGAATACAAATGGAATGTATATTAATGTAGCAGTAACATCTCCATCACCAACATTTGTAAGGTTACATACAGGAAACTGTACTAGTACATGTAGGGTATATATATCCGCATCTGGTAGGAATGTATAGTATACGTATAGGTATTTTATGTTGTTAATGTAATATTTTATCACCCTACCTTATGTTCACAAATTATGCTATTCCACAGCAAACTGGGTATGTGTATTCACAATTAATTCCTATGGACATTTGTCCTGTTGGTTTATACATATCTGCATGTACGTTGATTAATGTGCCCTGTTCACATATCCAAAAGTGATGGCCTGTTGCCACCAATCAACCCTGCATGCTGTTGGAATGTCCACTGTTGTCCTAAATATGCATGTGTTATGCTTGCTGTTCAACTTTTGGAATCCATGTGTGTTTGGTGAATGGGAATACTAATGCATGCTTACAACTAATTTGGAATGGTGTTGTTTGTTACTAACCCAAAATGCCATTGAATACTGCTAAACATAGGACAACTGGGAAGGCGGGTGCCAGCAGACCCACCTCTCCCACCTCAGCTGGCGAGTGCACCTGGCACCAGTGCCCAGGCCGGGACTCCTCCTCCGGTGGCCCTGTGCCACCTTTGGGTGGAAGAGCTGCAGGGGATGGGGCTCGCCCCCCCTCTGCAAGCGTGGCCAAAGGAGAGCCTCCACTCACCCTCCAAAGGGTCCGCTCTGTGGTGCGTAGTGAGATCAGGCGTTCCGTGACTGATCCCCTATGCCAGCTTGAGGCGAGAGTGGCGCAACTCACGGGTGTGCCTGCCCGTCCTATCCAGCCCCCAGCTCAGCCCTGGCCTGGGCTGTGAAGGCGCAGTGGTAACTGCCCATGGGTGGGGATCTCAGTTCCACTGTTGCCATCTGTGGGCTCATGGGCTTGGGATATCCAAACATCCATCCCCGTCAATTGTGTTTACCCCACACATGTGTCATACTCCGCCCCTGTATGCGTCTTGTTTGTCTTGTCTGTTAACCTCCCCAACCTACCTCCCCAAATATACCTACTTTCTGTACCTCACATTTCACTCTCACCTGAAAAAAAAAAAAAGGGCACTCTGCTCCCACAAAAAAATTACGCCCCATACATAGTTGCCCATTTCGCACACATGTCTGCTGGACATGTAAACTGATAATTACAATTGGCTTTACAACATACTTTGTTGTCCTCACTCCTCTCTCAGGGGTGGAAGGTTTCAAATCTCACTCTAAATTTCTAACATATGCACAGCTGTTGCTGGTAAAGAATTGGGCAGCTATGGGCTTTCCCTACATCCTTCCTGCACATCCCGAGCTTGTTTTCCTACTGTCCTACCCTCTTTGTGCCCCCTTTTTCACCACTTTCATATTTCCCCATTTTCTTTTCTTTAAAAGAAAATAGCGCAGGTGTTAGCGGGAGTAAGCACTTTTAAGCAGTTGTAAGCGTGTGTGCGCGTGTGTGCTCTTAGCTAAGCGTAGATAAGTGTAGCTAAGCATTGCGCAAACTCACTCAAACCCGCTTACAACTGCTTAAAAGTGCCTTAGTCACTCTGTATGACAAGGCCCTTGTACTGCTCAGCAGCAAAATAAAATATAATTGGTAGTCTCAAACCCCACACCTTGGACTCACCAGTCTGCATGACATACCACTAAGCCACAGCAGATATACAATAACTTGGTGCTGCTAGAAATATAACATGCATTAAAAGGAGTGAATGTAAAGGGAAAATATGAAAGCCAGAGCAATACATTTCAAGACAGAAATATAACATGCATTAAAAGGAGTGAATGTAAAGGGGAAATATGAAAGCCAGAGCAATACATTTCAAGAAAGAAATGTAACATGCATTACAAGGAGTGAATGTAAAGGGAAACTACAAAATCCAGAGCAATACATTTCAAGACAGACAGAAATATAACATGCATTACAAGGAGTGAATGTGAAGGGAATATAGGAAAGCCAGAGCAATACATTGGAATAACCACTGTTGTAAGCTAGTTAATTTCCTAATTCCAAAACAAAGTACATACCCCCATGTATCCAATGTTAGCATTAGGAGGTGTGAGTAAACTGACAAACTGAGAAGAGTGTACTGGAAGAAGCAACAGTCAGGTTTCAGTACAACATGCATTTCACTGTCTACAACCCAGCTTCAGACATGAGACATATACCAACTTTCTGACTCACACAACAGTGTCCACAGCAAACAAGTATGATCTCCACCTTGCAAAACTGAAAGGCCTATGCCTACCTAACCTATCATTTTATAGCAGTGTCCTGAAATCACAGTGAGAACTGCAATTAGCACACAGCAGGCTGCATGCAATTACTAAATGGTGGGCACCAATTGGTGCAGACGCCATCACATGCACATGTGCAGATACCTACAAAAGCAGCTTGTACTTGCTGTCCACACATGCAATTATATCACTGCAGCATATGGAGAGAGAGAGCAGGCAAGCAAGCAAGTGAGAGAGACAGACAAAAAACAAACAAACAAACAGAGGTGTTTGTAGACACCAAAAAAAAATATTTAAAAAGAAAATAAACATCAATAGGTACAACAGACAGAGGTAAGAAATACAAAGGTAAGGTATGTAACAGATATGTATTTGGTGGGATGCAAATGTTGTGTATGAAGGGTACTGTACATACTGTGAACCCTCCATATGTGTGCGCAGTCCATATCTATATGTAAATACAGATGTGCATAGGGCAAGGTACATACTGCAACTGTTAGTGAAGGCTGGACATATATATGTAGTTGAAGGTTACTATGTGCACATATCTATGTAGGTTGTAGCGTGTGGCATTGAAAACAGCAAGCAGTGCAGGTATATGTCATGTGGTGGTTAAATGCTGTGGGACTGAGACAGTGAGGCCTGCTACAGCTATATGGCCTGAGGACAGCAAAATGCATTCTACACAACACTGTGCAATATTTTTACAAAATTGTATGTCTCACAACTGTTTAATGATTCATATTCCCAACTTGAAAGGTGGGCAGTATATGTGCCTATATGTGCATGTATATGTACAGCAATGGATGTTTACAAGTATGTGTATATATACCTGTATATATGTATATATATATATATATATATATATATAGAGAGAGAGAGAGAGAGAGAGATATATAGATATATATATATATATATATATGTATATGTATGTATATATATATATATATATATATATATATATATACATATATACATATATATATATATATATATATATATATATGTAGATATATAGATATATGTAGATATATAAATATATACATATATAAATATATGTAGAGATATCTAGATATATACAGATATATCTGGATATAGCTGGATATATATAGGTATGTATGTATGTATATATATATATATATATATATATATATATATATATATATATATATATATATATATATATATATATATATATAGAGAGAGAGATAGATATGTATATATATATATATATATATGTATATGTATATATGTATATATATATATATATATATATATATATATATATATATATATATATATATATATATATATATATATATATATATATATATATATATATATATATATATATATATATATATATATATATATAAATAATATATAGAGAGAGAGAGAGAGAGTGAAAGAGGGAGACACTGGGTCAGACGTACTGCAACAGGTGCCTGGTGACCAACGCATTGACTGAACACCAGTGTAGATACTGCAGTACCATACCCCATTCCAAAACACTTTACACACTAACTACCAGATAGGTGATTGCCTGCCCAACACTGAAAGTGTCAGAAGGGAACATGGGACATGGTGTACAGTAGCCTCCCCTCTGATAATCACAGTTCCACACTAGTCTTGTAATCCCTCTACATGGTACATGTCATCACAAAAGGTGTGCCAGCTAGGGAAATATAGGTCAGTGTTCCCCCTACTCCTCACAATGCCCCAAGTGGTATGTACCTCACATGACAACCACAGCAAGTGGACAGGACACAGACATACCTAACAAAGAGTGACACTGCCCCAAACATATGCCCTATGGAGACTGACTCACAACCCCACAGCTAGAGTGCATTACACACATCATACACAGAGGTTACCACTGCCAGACATACAGAGGTATGTCACACCCATAGCAGTCGGCCAACCACCATGACAACTCCTCACAACCCCTCTGGACTACATGACCTAGGGCCCTAATCCATGTCAATGCACTGAACAGCACATGCTGGAGGTACACAGGTTCCTATACACAAATATGTCATACTCTGGATTAAACTACCCAGCATTAATAAACATGGCTCATCATTAGTAGATGTCATACATAACCCTGATGAATGTTATGGAGATAGGTAATATCCCCTGTGAGTCACCTCTGTGTATCCGTTTGACAGGAGCAAGTGTAATCACATTACATGTGTGTCAAATGGCAGGGTAGCATATGGCTAGGCTGCTGTAGGCCCCGGCCCAATAGTGTAGTATCTACCTATGACACAATGCGCACACACATGTACTCAGTGCAATACCACCTATGTGAGGTGGAATGAGTGTGATACTGACTGCGTGCAAGGTCTGTAAAGGTGTGATAGCTTAGCGTGAGGTTGTGTCTGTCATGGTAGTTTGTGTCCTAGATGTGAGGGCAGAGAAAGATGTGTCAGTTATTGGGATGCAGACATAGTAGGATGGCATATGTTGTGACATAGTACCTTGTGTATGACTGTGGTGTCCCATCATAGGCTGTAGCAGTACATGTATGCTCAGTAAGTGCTACTGCTGGTGAATCCAGGTCACATATGAACTGTTGTACTACCTGAAGCTGTATGCCTAAACACCACAGTATGGTGTATGTTCACATCCCCTGGTATCACTGTCTTGTGTGTTTCCTGTAGTCTGCACAGATTACATTCCTCAGGCATAGGTATCTGTAAGTTGGGGCACACAGTACTATAAGATACACAGGTAATGCTCATCTGTGTTGGCATACATTTGTGTGTTGTATGTTTGACTAATGTGTGTGTAATGATGCCTGTACCATGGCTGCAATCACATGTGTGTTACAGGGTATGTGTGTGTACCTAGCAATATGTATACTCTGTTACAGCAGTATGCCAGCTATATTAACAACTGTGCACATATGTTAGGTAGGGGTATGGCATCAAAGACTAGGGTGGTTTACTGTTAATACTGTAGCTGTACATTACATTCATTGCATTGGATGACAATATTTGTCATGCATTAGCTTGATATATACCCCCAGTGTGAGGTTGTGCATTGTATCCAATACAGTGTGTCAAGTACTGGTGTATACTGGTTTGTTGTATGGAGTGCGGCAGCCACTGTCAGGCAGTTGTGGGCTAAGCACTGATAAGTGGTATTGAAGGTGTGTATCCTCTGATAGACAGACAGATACTATATCTGGCAGTTAAGTGATATCTGTACTTCATAATGTTAAGTGTGCCACATGACTTGCTCACACATATTGTTTAATTGTCTTCCAGGGTTATGGCTCATCGCCTCAATCCTGTGTATACAGCTGCAGAGGAGGAGGTCATACAGGCCAGCCTGTATCAAAACTTGCACTGCTTTTTTCCAGGGCCAGCCAGCACCAGCATGAGTGCACTGCACTGTGGCAAGATCTTGTTTGCCAGGTAAATGACATAGGCATGCATAACTGGACATATGAGCAGGTACGCCATCACTGCAGTGATTTAATCAGACATGTCCGGCAGTGTGCATCTGATATCCATAGGCAACAGCTTGTCACAGGTGGTGGTGCGCCCATACATCCCCCCCCTCACCAGAGTGGAGGAGCTGCTCCTAAGCATGTGGCTCCTGGCCTACAGCAGCAGCAACATCATGCATGTGTCATCATGGAGGCTGGAGCTACCCAGCAGGACGATATGGAGCATGCAGGTAATATGTCCTAGCTGTAGACTACTGTTACCTGTATTGTTAGAATATGCTTATGTGAGATGTGTACTGTGTATTTAGCAGTTGTGCTGCTTCTCATGTGCAATACTGATATTTGGAATAGTATCTCCACACCTATGACTGTTGACTGTTGTTCCACTGTAGATTAGCACACTCACTCATGGCAGCAATGCCACAGTTGTGGCCACTGATAAACTGTGTCATATTCTTGTAGGTCCCTCTGGTGTGACAGCAGGGCAGACGGTACATGCTGGTGAGTATGTTAACACTTTAATAATGGTAATGAAATGTGCATGTCATAGGTGAGGTGTAGGCCATGTACACGTAACACACCTATGCATAATGCATGCTGTCCATGTTTGCTGTGAGACATTAATCATCACATTAAAGTCAGTAGCTGCCTCAAGCACATACACTGCACAGTGCAGCAGACACAAGTGTGGCAACACTGTACTGCACTTTAGATATGCATAGTTGCTACAGCTGTACACAGCAGAACACGTTTATCATATGCAGTACATGAAAACATGCTATACTCATAGCAGTCATTGCTTTGCACCTCAATGTTGTGCGTGTGCAAACATATGCACCTATACACAATATGCATAGCATGTTGTGTGTGTGCTTACATATCCCATTATACACAATATGCACAGCAGTCACCATCCAAAGTGTCACATATATGTCCTGGAATGCTAGTGGGTGTATAGGTCACTTGACACACATTGGGTTGTGTCCATGTACAAATTGTGTTCCAGGGTGTAGCTAATCACTGAACAATGACACAGTTGCAACAAAGCCATGTATACTGCCATTACATTGGGGCATCTACACTAGCACTGTATCTTCTTGTGTAACATATATTCTGCATGCTGACATGTGTGTGGTGACTGTTTACCTTGTGATACTGACACCCACCTTCACCCACTATAGAGTATGTGTTGGATTGCTGTGTATGTGCTGTAGTGAGGAGTGTATTACTGTTCATGTGTGCATGTGTGCATGTGTTCATGTGTCCATGTGTCCATGTATTCATGTGTTCATGCGTGCATGTGTTCATGTGTGCATGTGTGCATGTGTGCATGTGTTCATGTGTAGACCATAAAATGTGTTTCCTGTCTTCTTCTCACAGGTGCTGAGTTAGGGCTGGCCGAATGCAGCAAGGAACCTGAAGCCACTGCCATGAATAGTGCTGATGATGAGACATGTATATTGACATAGGGAGGTTTCACAGGGTCTGTCGTTGGTCCACCAGTCGACAGTATACAGCGTTCAACCCCATCTATGCACACACTCATACTGCCAATACATCCCTCACCACCAATGGCCATAGGTGAGGGACAGCATACAGTTGACACTGACCAGGAGAGTGTGGTACCCATGGCACTTGCATCCCCTCACAGCAGCCATAGTCATATTCATGGAACAGTACCACATAGGCAGAGGTCCAGGGGTTCTCGGGGGAGCACCGCTGGTCATATTGCCCCTGGCAGGCATGCCCACACTGGTCTCACAACATCCAGTATGTTCCGGGCTGTAATGCAGGCTCAGGCACGTATGGAACGGTACACCAGGCAGGGACTTAGGGCGCAGACTTCACATTACACCGCTATCAATGACAGCGTCCGTGACCTTGCCAGTGCCATCCAGACTTACACCGAGGTCATTGGTAGACACTGGGGGGAGACAATAGATGCCTTCCACAATATGTCATCCATGAGCCAGGACCATGCGGGACGGTTTCGACATTGATGCGGATGCATGCCAGCAACAGCAACAGCTGGCAGTGGTCGCGGACGGCCCCCGGGTCACAGCCACTCCTGTAGTGGCAGTACCAGCCCCAGAAATGCTGAGGCTGGTCTGTCCATTGACCGTCCCAGTAGACCACGTGCACGTGGCTCTGGCCATTCCCAGCAGGGACATGGGTCCAGTCATCCCACCTCTGCCTCTGAGGACAGTACCCAGTCAGGATTGGTACCCGATACTGTCCGTAGCACCCCTGCCAGGCACAGGTACTGTGTCCATGGCCAGAGACAGTAATCTGTATGGCCTAGCAGGTACAGTCTGTGGCTGTCCCACAAACTACTGTATATGGCAGCCACATGGTGGAGCTGTGTGCATGCAGACACACACACATTAACCAAACAACTAGGGCTCACACATACACACACATTACATCAACACTGGCCCATGCTGTACTGTTGTCCCTCACACACACACACACACACACACACACACACACACACACACACACACACACACACACACACACACACACACACACACACACACACACACACACACACACACACACACACACACACACACAGACATGTTGATTGGACGGGTCAATGTCAGGCTCTGGCAAACAACAAAACACCCTGTGCATATGATAATACCTGTGTCGCCTCCTGTCATCTGTAACATTGATGGAGGAACAGGCTAACATGGTGCTGATGCACAGGGTGACACTATAGCAGTGTAGCAATATTAGCAAGTTGTCAACAGGAAAGTGTAATGACATCCTTGTAGGTATATCTCAGCAGACATTATTCATCAAAGCTCTGATTGTCAATGTAGCATTGTTTACACCACTGTTAGGTCTGACTATGTATTGTCCACCCATGTGCCACTTGACTGACATGTAATGTGTTGCCAGCATGTGTTAGTGAGTGGACAGTATGTGTGTGATGTGTGCAGTACAGATTAGCAAGTGTACATCTGTGAACATGGTGGGTGCATACTGTCTGTATGTACATGCATAGTAGACACATGGGACATGTGGCATACCCTGTTGTACACATAGTGAACATGTCACAGTATCTTTCAATGGCCAGTATGCATTCTACTACAGTTATGTACTAACATGGGTAGACGTGTGTATGTCATGGGTAGACACCATGCTGTGGGTGATACTGTTAGTATCTGTCAATGATTTGCGGTCTGGTAGTATACATAACCTCAATAACATGACTATAAGCAATCATTGGATGTTGTCCTGACAAATGACACACAGTCATAGGTAACTCAGTAACAGTCGTATCCTTCCGTTGCTACACTATAACACTAACCAGTGGTAATTACCGCCACCCATTCCTGTGTCCACACCTGTTTGGCATATAGCCCTCTTCGGTACATGCAAACACACTAGGGATGTGTCCATCCACATCTGGTAATTCATGCAGTGGCCTACAATCCATTCCCTGGATGGGACACATATCCTACACAAGGGTATCATACAGACCGATGCCTGTCATGTTATACATGCTGTATAACAGTAAGCCGACTATGGCATAGTCATCCACATGTACTATACTTCCTATCCCGTCAGTATCACATTGTTGGTAGCTCTCAACATGTATGTTGGGTACCAATGTGTACATATAGCCTCATGTTATGTCATGTGTCCCTTGGTATCCACATATCCATAGGTATTGTGGAGTCCCAAGGTGTGTCACATGACACATTGGAGGCCTGGATGCATATACACAAGGTGGTTGTACACCTACAAAGACTGTCCATTATTGGCAGTCATGGTTGTGTATGAACATGCCTGACATATACCCCAGGCATATACCCTCACTCACACTACTGTAAAGTAACTGTCATGGGTGTGTATGGCACAGATGACCTTGGCCACGGATCACGACAGTGGATGGGCCTGTCACATACATACATATGTGACCTACGATCTGAGAAGCTGTGGCACATCCTGTCAATGGCAACAAATGTAGTCATGTAGTATACAGGCTTCACACCTATGTACTGATTAAGGGAACATGTACACATATATATTTGCAACGCATATACCTGATGTGTGCAATGCACTTACTGTTGTAATCATAATATGCCATAACATAGTAAAAGCAAGACCCACACTGCATTGACCAAGAGTGACACACACACAGTAAGCACTTGCAGAATTCAAACCCCTACTTAACTAGGTTATGATACTAGTGAAAGACGCATTAGCGCAGCCCGCTATTTGCGTTACTGTGTGGCTTCCCTTCTCCATCTGTATTTCTAGGGTGCTGTCATCATCAGTCTTTCCAAAGAGGAATGTACATCTGTAGTGTGTTTTCCCAGTCTTCAAAAAGGCCACTTCTTTCATAGAGAACTGTCCACACATACACCCCGCACACAGTCAGCGTTTGTAGAATTCAAACCCCTACTTAACTAGGTTATGATACTACAGAATGACACATTAGTATGGCGCGCTATTTGCTTTACTGAGTGGTTTTCCTTCTCCATCTGTATTTCTAGGGTGCTGACATCATCAGTCTTTCCAAAGAGGAATGTACATCTGTAGTGTGTTTTCACAGTCTTCAAAAATGCCACTCCTTTCATAGAGAATTGCACACACATACACCACCCACACACAAACGCACACATAGTCAGCGTTTGCAGGATTCAAACCCCTACCTAACTAGGTTATGATACTACAGAGAGACGCAGTAGCACGGCGCACTATTTGCTTTACTGCGTGGTTTCCCTTCTCCGTCTGTATTTCTAGGGTGCTGACATCATCAGTCTTTCTAAAGAGGAATGTACATCTGTAGTGTGTTTTCCCAGTTTTCAAAAAGGCCAGTCTTTTAATAGAGAATTGCACACCCCCCCACACAGTCAGCGTTTGCAGGCTTCAAACCCCTACCTAACTAGGTTATGACACTACAAAGAGATGCATGAACACGGCGCGCTATTTGCTTTATTGGGTGGTTTCCCTTCTCCGTCTGTATTTCTAGGGTGCTGACATCATCAGTCTTTCCAAAGAGGAATGTACATCTGTAGTGTGTTTTCCCAGTCTTCGAAAAGGCCACTCCTTTCATAGAGGATTACACATACACCCCCCCCACCACACAGTCAGGGTTTGCAGAATTCAAACCCCTACAGAACTAGGCTATGCTACTACAGAGAGACGCATTAGAGCGGCATGCTATTTGCTTTACTGGGTGGTTTCCCTTCTCTGTCTGTATTTCTAGGGTGCTGACATCATCAGACTGGACATGGTAATGTGTGTACACTTTGTTTTATGCCATTCCAGGAATGGTCCATGTGGGTCGTCAGGTGTCAACAGCTGAAACAGGAACTCATAATCCTTACCTTGTGTGATCTATCTGTGGACACATCGACATTCCTTCATATGTCAACACATATTTATGCACAGCTTGTTGGTTTTGTGGCTACTACATGTGTCTGGGATGTTGATAAAAGCCTATTCAAAGTGTATGTGAGACATGTGTAGCTGTGTTCAGTGATGTATGTCCTGTGTGGCTGCCTTGCAAACAGTCTAGCATGTTTGGGAACCATGATCTGCACATGAACATACCACGGTTAGTAGGGTTGTGTGTATGTCAGCTTCCAATAGCTTGGTTTATGACTTCAACCATGATGGACTCCATGGCTTGCAGATCATACTTCATAGGCATACTGGACTGTACATCCCATGGTGTGTTGTGCACCAACACTTGTGCGGAGTGCCATATGTTGCTGTAACACATTCAACGGTTCCACATCCTGTGTAGGGGAGAGGTTCAGCTGACTGTTCAGGTGCAGGATCTGTTTGTTCTGTAGTTTATGCATGACACATATTGGTAATCAATGTAGTTCTCTTGATGCCATGCTTTTAGCACTGGGGGTAGCTGTTCATCCATTCTACATGTGATATCTCCTGGTATGATGATATGGACTATCGTCGGTGGGAGATGGGTATGTATATATGGGCCTGTCTGTCAGGATGTCGGCATTGTCAGTCAGGTACAGCTGGCCCTGACTCATGACATATATGTGTGTACATTGCTATATATGACATAGCTGTCGGCGGTGTCATGATTCAGTCTGGACTCCTTCTCAGCTACTCTTTACAGAACACCAACAAACCTGAGCACTAATCCCTGATATACTCCTTTACACACTTAACACCCTACTGATCCTTTGTAATCTGGCTACAGAGTATGTCATAATGATATCCCAGCATGAGCAGGGGTTGGCTTTGTGTGCACCCTCCAGTCCAGCTGGTGAATATTGTGATGTAGACACAATGTCACGTCTGCCTCATGTACACAGACAAGACTCTCCTCCTCACAACAAACCCAGATATATGTGTGAGATGCACCTATAGAGACATACTGGGTCCTGAACTCTCTCAACCCATGACTGGCATAGTCTATCAGGTGGTGAAGATAACCACACACACCACATATCAGTCTCACATATCCTCTGGCGACAGCCCTCAAACCACATTATCACACATACACATTCTCGGATGCTGTAAATGAACTCTGCCTTAGCAGCAGAGACCTCCACATCAGGCACACACACAACTGCTACCCCACTACAATTCCCACATCTCACATAGTTCATAATGCCAGGGTGCCACACAGTCACTTGCCTTCGGGCTACACAACACACACAATACAGTTGTGATAGGCGACACTTATTGTCAGACACACTGACGTACCACTCACCAGCCCATACAAGGGAATAGTCCCTTTGTGCTGCCTGTCATGTGTCAGGATCTGCCACATAACACATGCAGTCAGGTCACTACAAAGCAAGTACAGGACTGGCACCATCATTGTCCATGCTGGTGCGTAAAACCTCAGATGTTACTCCCTGGACCACATGACATGGTACATGGAGGAACAGTGTCATGATGTAGCCCAGGCCAGTATGACTCTGACCTTGTCTAGCATCTTACACCCACCAAGTACGATGTCACAGTATACAGACAAACATATCACGTTTAACACTTGGCTAACAGATTGGTGTCATTCATAGGGGATACAGTGTCTGTCAGCCTGTGGTGACATGCTCAACATGCCACATAGCTTCACTATGGACAGCTTGTACCTGTCACCCTTGGACCTTTGAATGCATGCTAAGGCTCTTGCTACCTCCATAGTGCATTTGTTGAGTAGGGCTCAAAAGACAAACCCACCTTCATAGACATTACAGGTTAAATAACACTAAGGGTAATGTTGCTCAACAACAGATGTGTTACCCTCATATTGCGGCCACTCAGGACTCCCCTCAGTATGGGGGATAGCAATATATGTGCACTAACAGACGCCTAGTTCAGGGTCACATATGCACACCAGCACTACCAGGTTATGTTTCATACCATGCTTTCTGACCACAGGACTTGGAACAGACAACACAACTAGGGGGTGTATCCATATACATCACAGATACACACACCTCCGGGTTAGTGGCACTGCACTAAGCATCACAGACCATACATATACAACTACCATTGTTCGAAACTGCCTTTCAGTTTGTTGCCTACTACAGACCACCCTCCCATACTCAGGAACCACACTCGGCTTTCCTGGGAACAGTGGGGGATATGATGGTCTCCACGAACACCATTATATCGGGTGACATCAGATACATGAATATTGACTGGGGATACTACTCAAGCCGCAACAACCTCGCCCTACAGTCACTACAATTTGTACATTCATATGCTATGGCACAACCAGTCACCACAGCCACAAGGGGGAATACATATTGGACATGATCATCACTGACATGTGGACTCTATGTTACACACCAGCAATATGCCCCTCATTGGTAAGGTCGGAACATACAGCTATCTCAGTGGACATACATATACACTCCACACACCCATCTTGGGTAATCTTGGTGAACTTCTGATGAGCCAACGTCTCACTTCACCAAAGCAAGGTGGTATCCTTCAGAGACCTTGAGACAGTGTGAAATACATCTCCGACTGCTGAATCCTTTACATACACATTCTATGGACTCCTAGTGGACTGCATGGATTGTGCTACCCAAATAACAGTAAGACTCACTCCTCCAATGGCAGGGGACCTGTCTGGTAGACACCAGCCATTAATGAGCTGTACAATGTCAGGAGGAAGCTACTACATGATAGAGCACAATCCCATATGGGGAAAGCATCTGTGATCTGTACTAGCAGACAGCTATGGTCACTCATGTACTTATTTAAGGTCTTCTTCTTATGGACAATTGCACCAGACAAGTAGGACTATCACAAGGCCTTCGTCTGTTATGTCAGTAACCTGGGTGGACACTCACTGATATGCTGTGAGTTACTGCATACTGACTGCACTTACCCTGAACCCACTGGCAAAGCCAACATCCTGGCAAACAGGTTCAGTGCAAATGTTTCCCCCCATCCCCCCTAGGGAGCAACTACCCATCCCAACAGAGTGTAACCTCCCTAACACCACACAGTAACAGGTGAGTGCTGCCCTCCCCAAAGCATACATTACAGCATCAATGTGATCAGTTGGTGTCCCGGCCTGCATCTTACACGAGCTTCATGAGAGATGTAACCCTCACATTACATCACTGTGCAATATTGGAGTTACTACAGGATATGTACCTACGGAATGGCATACAGTGACAGTGTTCCCACTCCACATAGTTGGTGCCAGAATGGAACACAGACAATATTGCCCTATAAGCCTAACTATCCTGTTATGCAAAGCTATGGAGTGTATTGTCATGGGACTTTTACACATAGACATCAGGAAACTACAGACACTGTGTCCTACACATTTCAGCATTGTTGTGGGCAGATTTTGCCTCTTGAACATGTTTGTATTCTTTTGACAGTTAACAGGTCCATCAACATAGGGACAGTTGTACACGCAGCCTACCTGAAGTTTGCTAAACCCTTCCACACAATAACCCACTGGGCCATTATGCATTGGCTCACCAGCATCAATATGGACACATATCTCACATGATGGATTGCTACTTGGATCAGGGATAGCACCCACATGGTCAGAATTGCATGTGCCATGTCTGACTATACACCAGTTACACATGGCATCCCACACGGCTCAGTCCTGGGACCTCTCTTGTTCAGTATATATTTGTCTGACGTACAGGCTACCACAGGGGGAATATGGCTGACCTTGTTCACACTTGACTGCAAACTGGGTGCCATGATCACCTCTCCAGCTGCCACATGCATACTCCAACAGAGTCTCTCAGAGATGGATGACTGGTGCCTGAGCCATGGTCTACAGCTAAATGCCATTAGTTGCATAGTCATCCCCTTTGGGAATAACAATATGCCCACACATTAACACATAGGTAGTACTCCATTACATATGGTAGGTGTTAGGTGATTGGGGACAGGACTTGTTTGTACTGTCACATTTGACATTCACATTGCCACAGTGGTTGGACAGACCTTCTATATAAGCAACCTTATCCCATATGGTTTCACATCTAGATCGAGTGATGTCATTGTGACCCTATAATAATAACAACCGTGCTTGGTTACAATGCCACCTTTGGGTTGTACCTTACCCAACACCTGCAGCGACTGTACTGGCCACAGATACCCAAGCAACAGCCACCCCTCAACAATACCCATGAATCACATGTCTCACAAAATCAGTGTGCTTCACAGTCACAGCCCTTAAGACCAAGCAACACACCAAATACAGTTGTTATAGGGGACTGTATTGTCTGGCACACTGACGTCCCGCTCAACTGACTGAACAAGGAGAAGGTCACTGTAAGCTGCCTGTCAGGTGGCAGGATCCACCACATAATGCAAGCACTCAGGTCACTCCAAAGCAGGTACAAGTATGACTCTGTCATTGTCCATGCAGGTGTGAATGACATGAGACGTACCTCCCTGGACTACAAGACATGAGACATAGAGCAGCTCCATGATCATGTAGCCCAGGCTGGTATGACCCTGACCTTGGGTAGCATCTTGCCCTCACCAAGAATGATGCCAGAGTATACAGACAAAATTATAAGTTTAAACAATTGTCTAAATTATTGGTGTCATTCAATGGGGATCCAGTGTCTGTCAGCCTGGGATGACATGCCTGACAAGCCACGTTGCTTCGCTAGGGACGGCTTGCACCTGTCACCCTTAGGCTTTCGTATACTGGCCATGCCTCTTGCCACCCCCATAGTGCATTTTTTAGGCGAGGCTCAAAGGACATACACACCTCCATTGACAACCCAAGGATACAAAATCTAGAGGTAATGCTACTCAATGCCAGACGTCTACACCTCAAGATGCATGCACTTGAGGCTCTCCTCAGTATGGAGAATATCGATGTCTGTGCAGTAACAGAAACCTGGCTCAAGGCTCCTGAGAGCACCCCAGCACTACCAGGTTATAACTCATACCATGTGTTTCACACACAAAACTCGGACCGAAGCACAAAAGGAGGGGTAGTATCTATATTCATCAAAGATACCTACACCTCCAGGTTAGTGGTACTGCACGAAGCATCAGAAACCATCCATGTGCAACAAACAGTGGGCCAAACTGCATTTCAGTTTGTAGCCTGCTACAGAACACCCTCCCTGTTACAGGAACCCCACTTGGCATTCCTGAGAACACTGGAGAATATCAAGGTCTCTCCTACAACTTCAACTACCCAAACATTGACTGCAACAATTACTCATGCCCAAACACACTCGCCCAACGGTTCCTTGAAGTTATAAACTGTAATGCAATGGAACAACTGGTCATCACTCCCACAAGAGAGAACAACATATTGGACCTGGTCATCACCAACATGGGGACTCTATGTTCCACACCAGAGGTAAACCCCTCACTGGCAAGATCAGACCATTAACAAATTTCCATGGGCATCCATATCCCATCCTTACCCTCTGCCAAGGAAATCACTGTATAGAATTTCTCAAATGCCAACTTTGCACTTCTCAAGACTGAGGTGGAATCCTTCAAAGCCCGCAGGCCAGAGGATAACAGGCCAATCCGCAGAATCCTTTACAAATGCATTCTATGAGCACCTGCAGGAATGCATGGATCGTGCTATCCCATATAAAACGAAGCCTCACTCCTCCAAAAACAGGAGACCTGTTTGGTGGACCCCGGCCATAAATAAGCTATACAACAGAAGGATGAAGCTACTACATGACAGAGCAAAATCACAAAAATGGAAGCCATCTCTGACCAGTATTAGCAAGAAACTTTAATACCTCATAAAATCATCAAAGGCCAGTTTCCAAAGGGAAATTGCCCTAGACACTAAAGATAATCACAAGTCCTTCTTTAGTTATGTCCATAATCCAGGCATTCTCTAAAGTATTCAATTGT
Organism: Protopterus annectens; assembly: GCF_019279795.1. Taxonomy (NCBI): domain Eukaryota; kingdom Metazoa; phylum Chordata; order Ceratodontiformes; family Protopteridae; genus Protopterus; species Protopterus annectens. The sequence continues at coordinate 1,648,677,727 of NC_056725.1, forward strand.
ATTTAGTACTGCTTGGTAGTAACTTGATTAAAGTGTAGCTATCATTCTAAGTCTTTTGGATTAAGCACTTGGGCTTCAGACCAGTTGTTTTACATTAGGAAGGTTTGTGGCATGCACTGTGGTGGCAGGACAGGTAGCTTTCATCCTTCTAAGTTGGGAACTGCTGATTGAGAGCCCAGTGTCTGTTATTCTTAAAGTGTATTAGTTCTGGTTTAAGCACTTGGGCTTCAGGCCAGTTATTTTACATTAAGAAGGTTTGTGGTCTGCACTCTTGTGGGAGAAGAGGCTAGACTCTGCCCTTCCGAGCTGAGAATTTCTGGTTAAAGGTTTATAGTGCCTGAATATTTGAACTGTATCTTACTGAAATTGGTACACCTTGTTTGCTGTAGCATTGACTAGATCCAGGCCTGCTGAATCTAGCTTTGTTTATATGCTTGTTGTTTGTTTGCTTGTTATTTCCCTGGAACGCTAATTCCACCTAATACGCGGCTTCTCAGCGCTTCTGTGGATCACTAGTGATATCTGCATTGCTTACTGTACTTATTTCCTTGTTTCACTTGAAAGAAAGTTACTGTTTGTCATTTTTGCATTTAAGTTACCTGTAACACATTGCACTTAAGTTACCTGGCACTTGTTCATTAAAGCAATTATATAAGTCAGCACTAAAAATTAAAAGCACTACACCCTCACTCCCCACTGGCCCTGGTTTTCAATTATTAAGGAATTCCCAATATTATTCTAGCATGTCCAAAGGTCAGCTGTCAATCTCCTCTCCAGTCCAGCTGGTGAATCTGGGAATCTTGAGGCAATGTTACAACTGCCTCATGTACACAGACAACCCTCTCCTCCTCCCAACAAATTCCAACACATGTGAGAGATGCAACCATATAGCCAAACTGGAGGCTAAGCTCTCTCAACTCAGTACTGGCATAACCAGTCAGGAGGAGAAGGAAACTACACTCACTACAATTCCAGTCTCACATAGACCTACCACGACAGCAAACCAAACACATAAACACACAAAAACATACTCGGAGGCTCTAAATAAAGATCTGCCGAAGCAGCAGAGACCTCCAAAGCAGACACCCAAGCAGCCGCTACCCCAAAACAAAACACGTGCAACACATATCTCACAAAGCCAGTGTGCTGAACAGTCACAGCCCTTAAGACTAAACAACACACCTGATAAACTTGTAATAGGTGACTCTATCGTCAGGCACACTGACGTCCCGCTCACCAGGCCGAACAAGGAGAGGGTCACGGTGAGCAGCCTGTCGGGCGCTAGGATCCGCCACATAACACAAGCACTCAGGTCACTCCAAGGCAAGTACAAATATGACTCAGTCATTGTCCATGCTGGTGTGAATGACCTGAGACGTACCTCCCTGGACTACATGAAAAGAGGCATAAAGGAGCTCTCTGAACATGTAGCCCAGGCCGGTATGACCCTGACCTTGAGTAGCAGCTTACCCTCACCAAGAATGATGCCTCAATATGAAGACAAGATGATCAATTTCAACAATTGGCTTAAGTACTGGTGTCATTCAAAGGGGATCCAATGCCTGTCAGCTTGGGATGATATGCTCGACAAGCCACGATGCTTCCCTAGGGATGGCTTGCACCTGTCACCCCTGGGCTTTCGGATATTGGCAAAAGCTCTTGCTACCCCCATAGTGCCTTTTTTAGACAAGGCTGAAAAGACAAACCCACCTCCATAGGTATCACAAGGGATAAGAAACTAAGAGTAATGCTACTCAACGCCAGAAGTCTAAACCTCAAGATGCACGCACTCGAAACTCTCCTTAGCATGGAGAACATCGATATCTGTGCAGTAACAGAAACCTGGTTCAGGGCTCCCGAGAGCATCCCAGCACTATCAGGTTATACCTCATACCAGGCTTTTCGGCCCCAAAACTTGGACTGAACCACAAAAGGAGGGGGAGAATCGATATTCATCAAAGATACCCACACCTCCAGGTTGGTGGCAAAGCACGAAGCATCAGAGACTATCCATGTGCAACTAACAGTGGGTAAAACTGCCTTCCAGTTTATAGCCTGCTACAGACCACCCTCCCAAACCCAGGAACCCCACTCGGCCTTCCTGAGAACACTGGAAAATATGAAGGTCTCTCCAAACACCATTATATTGGGCGACTTCAACTACCCAAACATAGACTGGGAGCATTACTCTAGCTCCAACACCCTAGCCCAAAGGTTCCTAGAATTTATAAACTCAAATGCTATGGAACAACTTGTTACCACTCCCACAAGAGGGGAAAACATACTGGACCTGATCATCACCAACATGGGGACTCTATGCTCCAGACCAGAAGTGTATCCCTCACTGGTAAGATCAGACCATAAACTAATCTCACTGGATATTCACATCTCGACCCCACCCCCTGCCCAGAAAACCAAAGTGAAAAACTTCTCTAAAGCAAATTTCACACTCCTCAAAACTTTGGTGGAATCCTTCAAAGCCCCCGGGCCTGTGGAAAATACGGCCCAGACTGCAGAATCCTTTATAAACGCATTCTATGAACACCTTCAGGAATGCATGGATCATGCAATCCCAAATAAAACCAAGACCCAATCCTCCAAAGGCAGACGTCCTGTCTGGTGGACCCGAGCCATAAACAAACTATACAATAGAAGGAGGAAACTACTAAATGATAGAGCAAAATCCCAAAAAGGGAAGGCATCACTGATCAGTATTAGCAAAAAACTACGGGCACAGATAAAATCGTCTAAGGCCAGCTTCGAGTGGAAAATTGCAGAGGACACTAAGGATAATCACAAGGCTTTCTTTAGTTATGTTAGGAACCTGGGTGGTAATTCCCAGATATGCTCAGAATTAGTCCAAAATGACAAAAAATACACCGAACCCACAGACATTGCCAACATCCTAGCTGACAGGTTCAGCGCAAACTTCTCCCCCCCCCCCCAACAAAAGGGCAAATATCTATCCCAGCAGAGTGCTGCCCCCCTGACATCTCAGATGCTCAGGTAAGAGCCGCCCTCTGCAAAGCAAAAAACACAGCATCAATGGGACCAGACGGTGTCCCGGGCTGCGTCCTACATGAACTCCAAGAAGAGCTAAACCCAAATATAAAACTATTGTTCAAACTCAGCCTTACTACAGGATATGTGCCCAAAGAGTGGTGTACAGCAACAGTGGTCCCTCTCCATAAAGGTGGTGCCTCAACGGATCCTGGAAGCTATCGCCCCATAAGCCTGACTAGCTTGGTCTGCAAAGCTATGGAAAGGATCATCATGGACCTCATAAATAAAGATATTGGGGACCTACAAACACTGGATCCTACCCAGTTCGGCTTTGTTAAGGGCAGATCCTGCCTCTTAAACCTGGTTGATTTCTTTGAAACAGTCACCAAGGCCATTGACGAGGGGAAGGTGGTCCACACAGCCTACCTGGACCTCGCAAAAGCCTTCGATACAATACCCCACTCGGGCATTATAGATAAGCTCACCAGCTTAAATATAAACCCCTATGTCACTAGATGGATTGCAAACTGGCTCAAGGACAGAACCCACATGGTTAGAATTGCTGGAGCCATGTCAGACTCCAAACCAGTTACAAGTGGTGTCCCACAAGGCTCAGTCCTGGGACCTCTCTTGTTCGGTATATATTTCTTGGAGGTACAGGCCAACACGGAAGGACTGTGGCTGACCAAGTTCGCAGATGACTGCAAACTGGGCCATAATTGACTCTCCAGCCGACACAAGCATCCTCCAAAAGGGCCTCATAGAAACAGACAACTGGTGCCAGAGCCATGGCTTCAAGCTAAATGCCAAAAGTGTACAGTCATCCCTTTGGCAAAACAAAGTGCCCACAAATTACCACATAGGTGGTAATCCATTAAGTACAGAAGAAGTAATTAGGGACCTGGAGACCCAAGTTGATAGCAATCTCTCATTTGACAACCACGTGGCCAAAGTGGTTAGAAAACATTTTATATAGCCCACCTCATCATGAAGGGATTCACATCTAGATCAGGGACGTCATCGTGCCTCTTTACTCATCCCTCATCAGGCCCATAATTGAGTACAATGCCCCTTTTGGGATGTACCTTACCAGACACCTGCAGCAACTGGAAAGACCCCAAAAGTACCTCACCAAGAGGATCAAAGGGCTCAAACAGATGCCATATGCTGCCCGGTTAAAGAAACTCCAGCTCTACTCAGTGGCATACCACCTGTTCAGAAGCGATCTGTGCCTGACGTATAAAGCCATGTCCAACCCGAATTAATGGACATGCTGCACCTCAGAAAATCCAAATCCCATCAAGCTACGCTCGAGAGACTTGAACCTCAGCACTGAAATAAATAGGACATGCTGGAGGGACAGATTCATAACCCAGAGGCTCCCTTCACTCTGGAATAAAATCCCAGTCCAGGTTAGGCAGAGTCCCTCATTGACTCTCTTCAAGAGGAATCTTGATGAGTGGATGGGAGATCGTAGGTTTACCCCGGGTATCACTTCTGTGTCACTGTTAGACAGAGGCACAGTATACTAACCTCGAAAAAGGGCATAGCAAAATAAATTTAAAATGGGTGGCGAAAGCCAAACACATTCTGGCTAGGGTTATAAATGCCCTAGGGCAGATAGCCTAGTATGAACCTATGAACCTATAATATGGGTGGAAACTCCCAGATATGCTCTGAATTGTTGCATAATGGTACAAAATATACCGAAACTACAGACAGCCAACATCCTGGCAGACAGATTCAGCACAAACCTCTCCCCCCCTTCACCCACAAAGGAACAAAGGCCTATCCCAACTGAATGTAACCTCCCTGACATCACAGATGCACAGGTAAAAGCTGCCCTCGCCAAAGCAGAAAACACAGCAGCTATGGTACTGGACGGTATCCCAGGCTGTGTCTTACACAAGCTCCAAGAAGAACTGAACCCTCACATTAAGTCACTGTTCAAACTTAGCCTTACTACAGGTTATGTACCCGGATAATGGCATACAGCAACAGTGGTTCCACTCCACAAAGCTGGTGCCAAAACAGACCCTGGGAACTATCACCCCATAAGCCTTACTAGTCTGGTCTGTACAGCTATGGAGCGTATTATCATGGAACTCATAAACAAAGACATTGGGAGCCTCCAGACACTGGACCCTACCCAATTTGGCTTTGTTAAGGGCAGATCTTGCCTCTTAAACCTAGTTGATTTCTTTGAAACAGTTACCAAAGCTATGGATGAGGGCAAGGTAGTCCACACAGCTTACCTGGACCTCGCAAAAATGTTCAACACAATACCCCATTCGGATATCATACATAACCTTAACAGCTTAAATATCAACCCCTATATCACAAGATGGGTTGCAAACTGGCTCAGGGATAGAATCCACATTGTCAGAATCGCAGGTGCCATCTCCAAATACAAACCAGTTACAAGTGGCATCCCACAGGGCTCAGTTCTGGGACCTCTCTGGTTCGGTATATACTTCTCTGAGGTTCAGGCTAACACAGGGGCATTATGGCTGACAAGGTTCACAGATTACTGCAAACTGGGGGCCATAATCGACTCTCCAGCTAACACAAGCATCCTTCAGAAGAGTCTCACAGAGATGGATGTTTGTTGCCAGAGCCACAAGCTCGAGCTACATGCTAAAAAGTGCATAGTCATCCCCTTTGTGAAAAACAAGGTGCACACAAATTACCACATAAGTGGTAATCCATTAAGTACAGAAGTAGTAACTTGAGATTTGTGGACCAATGTAGATAGTAATCTCTCTTTTGATAATCACATTGCCAAAGTGGTTACAAACACCTTCTATATATGCCACCTTATCACGAACTGGTTCGCATCTACATCAAGTGAGGTCATTGTGCTCCTCTACTCATCAGTCATCAGCACCATACTTGAATACAATGGCCCTTTTGGGATGTACCTTACCCAACACCTGCAGCACCTGGAGATACCCAAAAGTACCTCTCCAAAAGGGTCATGGGCTAAAAACAGATGGCATATGCAGCTCAACTAAGGAATCTCCAGCTCTACTCAGTTGCTTACCACCTACTCAGAGGCAATCTATGCCTGACATACAAAGCCATGTCAAAGCCTGAATTAAGGGACATGCTCCGCCTCAAAATCCAAGTCTCTTGGAGATACATGCTCCAGGGACTTAAACCTCAGCACAGGAATAAAAAGGACATGCTGGAGGGACAGATTAATTTTCCAGAGGCTCCCCTCACTCTGGAATAGAATCCCAATTCATATTAGACATAGCCCCTCGCTGACCCTCTTCAAGCCAAATCTGGACACATGGATGGGAAATCCCAAATTCACCCCTGGGATCTCTTCTGTGTCCCTGCTAGACAGAGGCACAGTAGCCTAAACGTACATGGGCTATCTTGTGTGACCTACTATTCACTGGCACAGTGTAGTACTCTGACAAGGCTGCAAAAGCCAAACACACTCTGGCTAGGCTTGTACATACCCTAGGGCAGATAGCCTACTATCGACCTCTGAACTTATGCTGCTGCTCGGGATGCACAATATTTACTGCTGATACTGTTTGCAGGTCTTTATCGTCTTTGCTTTCCCAGTTTCTATGAACAACATATGTATCTGTGGAACATGTTTGATCATGACAGGGTTCCACTATATAACCCATACATCACAAGATGGGTTGCAAACTGGCTAACTGACAGAACCCACAGGGTCAGAGTTGCTGGAGTCATGTCAGACTCAAAGCCTGTCACAAGTGGTGTCCCACAGGGCTCAGTCCTGGGTCCACTCTTGTTCGGCATCTACTTTTCTGAAGTACAAGCAAACACAGGAGGGTTATGGCTGACAAAGTTTGCAGATGACTGCAAACAGGGCGCCATAGTCAAAAACACATCTGACACAGATATCCTCCAGAAGGGCCTTGCAGAAACGGATAACTGGTGCCAGAGCCATGGCCTGAAGTTAAACGCCAAAAAATGCATAGTCATACCCTTCGGGAAAAACAAGGTTACCCCTAGCTACCATATAGGTGGCAATCCACTGAGCACAGAAAAAGTCATCAGGGATCTGGGAACCCAGGTTGACAGTAGCCTTTCGTTTGACACTCATGTTGCTAAAGTAGTTAGGAAAACCTTCTATATCACCCACCTGATCATGAAGGGATTCACATCTAGATCAAGGGAGGTCATCGTCCCCCTGTACTCATCACTCATTAGACCTATGATTGAGTACAATGCCCCGCTCCGACTGTATCTGACCAGACACCTGCTGCAGCTTGAAAGGCCCCAAAAGTTCCTCACCAAAAGGATAAAGGGTCTCAAAAATATGTCTTATGCTGCCCGACTGAAAGAACTCCAGCTCTATTCAGTCTCATACCGCTTGCTCAGAGGTGACCTGTGCCTGACATATAAGGCCATGTCAAACCCAGATTTGATGAATATGCTTCACCTCAAAAAATCTAGATCCCTCAGAACCACAAGGGTGGGAGACTTAAACCATGACACGGTTATAAATAGAATGTGCTGGAGGGACAGATTCATCACCCAGAGACTCCCTGTGCTGTGGAACAAAATCCCGGTACATGTGAGGCAGAGCACCTCTCTGGCCTTGTTCAAGAGGAATCTTGACCAATGGATGGGAGATTGCAGATATACCCCAGGGATTACTTCAGTGTCACTGCTTGACAGAGGCACAGCAAAATGATAGGCATAGTTTTTATTCAAACTAAAGGGGTGGCAAAAGCCACATAACTATGGGCTAGGCTTATAAATGCCCTTGGGCAGATAGCCTAGTATGAACCTATGAACCTATGAACCTAATATAAGTGTCTGTTGTCATGTAACTGTGTGCATAGGGCAGATTGCTGGATAGTGAGAGATGCCTGGGTTAACACATGCAACTGCCAGATGTGTGGCCCACTGCTGTAGTCAGACATGGCCTAAGTGTGTGAGCATGCCCAGTTCAGGCTTTCCATGTTTTGTTGCCTGACATATGTCTCATTTATCCAAGTGTGTGAGCATGCCCAGTGTGACCTTTCAATATGTTGCAATCTGAAGACCACTACATTTGTGAATGTGTGTGAACATGACCGATATTAACATTTATACTGTGCGTGTCGGAAGTCAAGTTTTGTTCTTACTGCAGGGCTCACCTTTGTGTCATAACTCAACAGGGATTATGCTGTGCCTGCAGGGTTTCCATGGGATACTTTATATAGACTTATCAACATTCCTTCATACTGGCTGAGCAGTGCAATGCTGTCATGGTTTAGTGGTTCAGCACTTTAACTATGGTGCACAGTATCCTGGGTTCGAGGCCCATCACTGCTTTATATTTCCATACTGAGCAGACCAGACTGCTTAAGGGCCAGTTAAGCAAATATGAGCATGTCGGCTTTTATTCTGCTATGCACTACTTAGACCAGGCATGTCCGACATTGCTGTATATTCACCAACTTTGCTGGACATTGTCCAATATTACTCGACACTGACCACAGTTGTACTAGTTGGTGTGTGTATTCTGTTTGCATATACTACATGGTGGTAAATGTTGTTTAGCACTACCTTAAATTGATTGACACATGGCAATCATGCCTCAGGTGGTGCTGCAGGGCTGTCTATGTTGGATGCACATACTACACTCCCTGTTCATGTTTGTCAGGTAGTGTCAATTTAGGCATCCCTTTTACTATATGTGCGGGTCAGAGAGAGGTATCATTTCCAGGGTTCCTACTGAGCCAGTGGATGTGCTATACGTTGCCTCTTTGCCAAGGCCAGGGCATACTGGGCACGCCTCCTTCTGCCTATTGGGGCAGGCTCAGGTTGTTCCTCCTCCGAGTCATGCTCTGCCTGTGATGACCTTGGCAATAGTGGGGGGCTGTTTGGGCCAGGCCCATGCTGGTCCTGCTGCAGCTGTTTTCGCAGGATCATATTATGTAGCATAGCACATACCATGACAATTTGGGTACATGTAGTTGGAGTGTACTGCAAGGCTCCACCAGATGTGTCCAGGCACCGGAACCATGGCTTGAGCAGCCCAAACACACGCTCGATTACATTTCATGTTTGTGCGTGTGCCTCATTATGGCATTCCTGTTCAGGTGTGTGTGCATTTCTGATGGGTGTCATCAGCCACGGCTCCAGTGCATAGCCAGCATCCCCCACTAGGTGACCATGTGGGATGTCCCCATTGCCAAATGTCTGGTACAGCTGCGTCAGATGCCAGATATGGGAATCATGGTAGCTTCCAGGGCAGCCAGCACACACATTTAGTATTATGCCCTGGGTATCACACATGACCTGGCAGTTGATGGAGGGGAAGCCTTTGCAGTTGAAGTAGACCCTACCCCGCTCACCGGCTGCTGCTTTGATGCGTATGTGCGTGCAGTCTATTGCACCCACTACCTCAGGGTATTCTACTATTTGCCGGAAGAGACGCATATTGCTGGCCAATACCTCAGGGGAAATATACATGATCACCGACATGTGCTGACATGGCATCCAGAAACTGGTGCAGTACCCTGGATGCTGATGCCTGTGATATCCCCATCATATCACCAGTTCGTCTCTGGAAGGTACCTGTTGCTAGTATTCGTAGGCCAACACATGCCTTGGTTTCCACTGGAACGGGTTCCCCTCTGTTGGTTCTGTGTGTGAGGCGTGGCCTGCACAGCTCAACAATTTGCTGCATGAGGTCTCTGTCCACTCTATAGCGCTCCACTATCTCCAGCTCATGTAGCCCCTGGTAGGTTACCCTGGGCCTGTACACTCTTCTCCGTCTCCTCAATTGAGGTTGGTTGGCAGCATTCCCATTGTAACCACCCTCAGCATGTTGCATATGTCGGTTTATGACAGCAATGGCAGCCCCTAACATTTCTTTGTCTCAGTTAAGCCTTTTCAGTATTCACTTCTCTTAGCTTACTGCAATGCTGCAGTGTCTCTGAGCAATACACGGTGAAAAGTTGTTTGCAGAGTTTTAAGTGCTGGGCTGGGCTGGTTTACTGCCTGTGTAATTGCCTGATTCTGATTATTTCCTCCTGCTAGCTCTGCTGACTCTCCCTGGTTAACTTCCTACTGTTTGTTGTGCTTCCTTTTCCCTTTCCATTTCCTCATGGGGCAGCACCACGCACACTAGCGCAGACGCGCGTACACGTGCTAACATGCACGCACACAGGCTAAGACGGACTTACACTAGCTAATTCCTGCCTAAACGTGTGCACACGAGTGCAGAGGTGCTTACATAACTTTAAACTGCCTTATACATGTTGACTCCGGTTTAAACACGCGCACTCACGCTTCCACGTGCGCACACGCGCGCATACACGTTGCAAGCATTTTTACAAGAAACTTTGGTGATACCCACAGTGTGCACTTTCTATTTCTTGACTTTAGCTAGGATACCCGATGACACACCTCTTCCAGTGATGAGCAATGCCCAGCTAACACATGACACTCTGCTCCAATGAGATTATCTTCTTTCATACATACCCCCTCCTGATGTCACCTATATCCTACTCTGTTATTCCCCTTATCCTAGTCTTACACTCCACTGACTGTGCTCATTTGCTATGTAGACTTGGGATTCACTATCCTTACCCTCATTTGCATAGGATTGTCTACTAATGCTTGGTTACATCTCTTAGACTGGGTTCCCCCCTTAGCAACCCCTACTCAGTAGCCATGTTGTCTTCAGCCTGCCATTGCCTTGCATTGTACAATGCAAATCCCCATAAAATCCACATTTGTGGGTTTTAATTTTTATTTTTTTTTGTTTTTTAGAGCGCAGCCCATTTGCGTGACGCTGCGCTATGCTTAAACATGGAAAATCGGAAAAAAAATTAAATTACTTTTTTTTCATTTTGCATCGGGTAACATTGCCAATGGCCATATATTTGGCCATTGGCATGCTTCTTCTACTGGATGCAACCTTTATTTGGAGCTGTCATGGCTCCGTTTTGCTATTTGCAGAACGGTACTCAGTTGTCAAATTAGTACATTTCTGCAGATAACACTACTCTTACTCGGACAGGTTCGGATTTACTGGATCGCAAATCTACTTCATTTGCATGCCTTTACTCTACTCTTAGACTCCATGCAAGCCTTCATGAATCCGGCCCTTAGTCCCTTATTTCTGAAATTAATTCTGATGAATAGTTGCATACTGGAGCCGTTTGGTTAGCTTTTGCACACCCTACATCAACTTTATTACAAGCTAAGTACAAACTTGCAGTGTTATAAGATAGTACTGAATTTTATTTTTTCTGTTTATTGTTTCATTGAATATTGTGTTAAAAATAGTACTGCATTTATCTGCCTAATTGTTTACTGAAAATTGGAAGCTCCTCTCTGTCTCTCCCTTTCTGCAGTTAGTTTATTCATCTCACTTCATTGTTATTTGGTGTAGAAGTCTTAGCCTAGAGGGATTCTCTGTGCCTTAAAGTCTTAGTCCCTTATCTCTGAAATTATTTCTGCTGAATAGTTGCATACTGGGCTGTTTGGTTAGCTTTTGCACACCCTACACCAACTTTATTACTAGCTGAGATAAGTACAAACTTGTAGTGTTATAAGATAGTACTGAGTTTTATTTTTTCTGTTTATTGTTTCATTGAATATTGTGTTAAAAATAGTACTGCATTTATCTGCCTAATTGTTTACTGAAAATTGGAAGCTCCTCTCTGTCTCGCCCTTTCTACAGTTAGTTTATTCATCTCACTTCATTGTTATTCAGTGTAGAAGTCTTAGCCTAGAGGGATTCTCTATGCCTTAAAGTCTTAGTCCCTTATCTCTGAAATTATTTCTGCTGAATAGTTGCATACTGGAGCTTTTTGCTTAGCTTTTGCACACCCTACATCAACTTTATTACAAGCTAGGTACAACCTTGCAGTGTTATGAGATAGTACTGAATTTAGTTTTTTTTCTTTTTATTGTTTCATTGAATATTGTGTTAAAAATAGTACTGCATTTATCTGCCTAATTGTTTACTGAAAATTGGAAGCTCCTCTCTGTCTCTTCCTGTCTGCAGTTAGTTTTCCCCACCAACCCTCCCTGTTCTTGTTGTGGTATTAATCTTGGTGGCTTTGAAATTGACTGCCCCTCCTGTAAAATTGTGTTTGAACATTCCTCCTGGGCCCATCTCATTTGCTCACTCATCTGAGTACAGTGAGATCATATTTTGATTTCAGACACTCCTACCATTCCCATCTGTTCAGCCCTATCCCAGCTCTATCCTAGTCTAGTTGCATTAGCTCATCCTGCCTAATACAGAGTGAACATCTGAGTAGGCATACCCACTTAGGCCCTGAACTTGTCTGATTGAAGACTGCTGGAACAGGTCTCAGTTCTGAGGTTTTTTACTGGTTAATTAGGTAATTTGTTCAAATCAATTTGCTTGTTTTCTATTGTTATATGTATATATATAAAAAAACAATTTGTACTTTATCTGCTTTCAATTTGCACTTTATCTGCTTTTACTGTATTTGTGTTTCTTCCTACTTTATTACCTTATTTTGCTTTTGCCTCTTCTTAAAAGTACTCAGTTGTGTTTATTCTGCTGCCTTTATTACTGCTTGTTAGTAGCCTGATTAAATTGTAACTGTTATTCTAAGTCTTTTGGTTATTGCACATGGGCTTCAGACCAGTTGTTTTACATTAAGAAGGTTTGTGGTCTGCACTGTTGTGGCAGGACAGGTAGCTTACATCCATCTAAGTTGGGAATTGCTGATCGAAGGCACAGTGTCTGTTATTCTAAAAGTGTATTAGTTCTGGGATAAGAACTTGGGCTCCAGGTCAGTTATTTTACATTGAGAATGTTTGTGGTCTGCACTCTTGTGGGTGGAAAGGCTAGATTCTACCTTCTGAGCTGGGAATTTCTGGTTAAAGGCTTACTGTGCCTGCTCATTTGAACAGTTTTTTTTTTCCTGATATTGGTGCACCTTATATGCTGTAGCATAGACTAGATACAGGCCTGCTGAATCTAGCTTTGTTTGTATAACTTGAGCACTAATCTAGGCCATCTTTTTTGGAGAAGGTTCCCCTGCACCCTCATGGCAGGAGTGTGTGGTTAGAATTTGTCAGATTGAAGACTGCTGGAACAGAGCTCAGTTTCGATTTTTTTACTGGTTAATTGGGTAATCTGTTTAAATCAGTGTGCTCATTTTCTTAAAAAAATTGCACTTTATTCATCGGCTTTTACTGTAATTGTGTTTCTTCCCACTTTATTACCTTATTTTGCTTGTGCTTCTTCTTAAAAGTACTCGATTGCATTATTCTACTGCAGTTATTACTGCTTGGTAGTAGCCTGATTAAATTGTAACTGTTATTCTAAGACTTTTGGTTTAAGCACTTGGGCTTCAAACCAGTTGTTTTACATTAAGAAGGTTTGTGGACTGCATTGGTGTGGCAGGACAGGTTGCTTACATCCTTCTAAGTTGGGAATTGCTGATTGAAGGCTCAGTGTCTGCTATTGTAAACGTGCATTAGTTCTGGTTAAGCACTTTGGCTTCAGGCCAGTTATTTTACATTAAGAAGGTTTGTTGTCTGCACTCTTGTGGGAGGAGAGACTAGATTCTGCCTTTCTGAGCCGGGAATTTCTGGTTAAAGGCTTATTGTGCCTGCTTATTTGATCTGTTTCTTTCTGAAATTTGTGCGCCTTGTTTGCTGTAGCCCAGAAGTTAGTAGTTTATTGGACATTTTGGGCTAATTTCTATCTCCTACATTTCCCTGCTAAAAAAAAAAAAAAATGCATGTTTTGTGCACCGGGCAGAGCCCGTTAGCTAGGGTTAAACTATTCCCGGCTGCACAAAGTCTGCTCTTCAAGTTTTCCTTGGAACTAGACAAACTTTCAACTTAAGCACTCAAACCATTCATTTCACAGCCCAGCACTTGCTCAAAACTCATAGCAAGCACTAATTAACCCTAACACTAGACCTCCTATACTGTCCAGAAGAACAAGGCTCTCTATTCGTCCCTACCAGCTAATCAGTAAAACAGCTCACTTTACCTATTCAGGCATGTCCAAAGGGCAGTTTCAGGTTTACTCTCCAGTCCAACTGGTGAATCTGCGCATTTTGAGGCAATGTTACAACTCCCTCATGTACACAGACAACCCTCTCCTCCTACCACCAAACACTAATATATGCAAGAGATGCAATTATACAGCCAAACTAGAGGCAAAGCTCTCTCAACCCAAGACTGGAACTGACAGTCATGAGGAGAAGGAAAATACTTGCAACACACCAGTCTCACATAGACCTACTAAACCAACACTGACAAATACACATAAATACATGAAAACATACTCAGAGCCTCTAAATAAAAATCTGCAAAAGCAACAGAGACCTCCAAAGCAGACACCCAAGCAACCTCCACACACCATCACAAACCATGCAACACATACTTTACATATTCAGTGTGCCACGCAATCACAGACCTTAAGGCAAAATAACATACCCAACACACTAGTAATAGGCGACTCTAAAGTCAGGCACACTGATGTCCCACTAACTAGGCTGTACATGGAGAAGGTGACAGTTAGCTGCCTGTTGGGCGCCAGGATCCGCCACATAACACAAGCACTTAGGTCACTCCAGAACAAGTACAAATACGACTCTGTCATTGTCCATGTTGGTGTGAATGACCTGAGATGTACCTCCCTGGGCTACATAAAAAGAGACATGGAAGAACTCTCTGATCATGTAGCCCAGGCCGGTATGACCCTGACCCTGAGTAGCATCCTGACCTCACCAAGAATGATGTCACAGTATAAAGAAAAAATTATCATTATCAACAATTGGCTAAGTTTCTGGTGTCATTCAAAGGGGATCCAGTATCTGTCCACCTGGGATGATATGCTCGATAAGCCACGTTGAGTCACAAGAGATGGCTTGCACCTGTCACCCTTAGGCTTTTGAATACTGGCCAAGGCTTTTGCCACCCCCATAGTGCCTTTTTTAGACAAGGTTCAAAAGACAAACCCACCTCTGTAAATAGCACAAGTAACCAAAAACTGAGGGTAATACTACTCAACGCCAAAAGTCTAAACCTCAAAATGCATGCACTCGAGGCACTCCTCAGTATGGAGAACATCGATATCTGTGTAGTAACAGAAACCTGGTTTAAGGCTCCAGAGAGCACCCCAGCACTACCAGGCTATAATTCATACCATACTTTTCGGCCACAGAACCCAGACCGAAACACAAAAGGTGAGGGTGTATCCATATTCATCAAGGATACCCACACCTCCAGGTTAGTGGCACAGCACAATGCCTCAGAGATCATCCATGTGCAACTATCAATGGGTAAAACTGCAATTCAAATTGTAGCTTGCTACAGATCACCCACCATGATCCATGACCCCCATTCCGCATTTCTGGAGACATTGAAAAATATGAAGGTCCTACCAATCACCCTAATATTGTGTGATTTCAATTACCCAAACATTAACTGGGAGAACTACTCAAGAACTAACTCCCTTGCCCAATGCTTCCTAGAAGTTATAAACTTGAATGCCCTGGATCAACTGGTCAACACCCCCACCAGAGGTGACAACATATTGGACCTGGTCATCACCAACATGAGCAACCGATGTTCTACACTGGAGGTCAAATCCTCGGTGGTTAGATCAGACCATAGACTAATCACTCTGGATATCCACATTCCACCCCACCCCCAATCAAGGAAACCACCGTAAAAAAATTTTCAAAAGCAAACTTCATGTTACTTAAGACCGAGGTTGAAAGGTTCACAGCCCCCATGCTAAAGGACAATGCTGTCCAAGCTACTGAATCCATTACAAATGCACTCTATGAGTACCTGCAAGAATGCATGTATCGTACTATCCCAAGCAAAACCAAGACTCACTCCTCCAAGAAAAGGAAACCAGTATGGTGGACCCCTGCGTTAAACAATCTATACAATAGAAGGAGGAAACTAGTGCAGAAAAGAGTAAAATCCCAAGAAGGAAAGACATCCCTGGTTAGTTGTTGTTGTTGTGCCTTTCGGCTTTTCCCAGTTAGGGGTCGCCACAGCGGAATACCGGTCCGCTAATGATTGGCAGTTGATTTTTACGTGCCGAGTTGCCAGCCCTGATGCACAACCTTCAACGAAGGTACGCCCATTCACGCATGTCTCCACGCAGAAGATGCTCTAGCTGAGAGTCGAACCGGACAGCGTCTTACTGTGAGGCGACAATGCTATCGCAGCACCACCACCGCAATAAAGACATCCCTGGTTAGTATCAGCAAGAAACTACAATCCCTCATAAAATCATCCAAGGCTAGCTTCAAAAGAAAAATTGCCAAGGACTCCAAATATAACCACAAAGCGTTCTTTAGCTCTGTCAACAACCTAAGTGGAAACTCTCAGATCTGCTCTGATTTATTGCAGAATGGCAGAAAATACACTGAACCAACTGATATAGCCAACATTCTGGCAGACAGGTTTAGTGCAAACGTCACCCCCCTCTCAACCCCTAAAGGGCCCATAACCATACCAGAAGAATGTAGTGCCTCGGCAATCACCAACATACAGGTTAAAACAGCCCTATCCAAAGCCAAAAATACAGCTTCAATGGGACCAGACAGTGTCCCAGGCTGTGTCTTACATGAGCTCCAAAATGAACTAACCCCTCACCTAAACACACTGTTCAAACTCAGCCTCTCTGCAGGCTACGTACCCATAGAGTGGTGCATAGCAACAGTTATCCTCCTCCACAAAGGTGCAGCCACAATGGACCCCGGGAACTTTCACCTTATAATCCTGACTAGCCTGGTCTTCAAGGCTATGGAGTGCATCATCATGGAATTCATTAACATAGACATTGGGAACCTTCAAACACTGGACCCTACTCAGTTTGGCTTTGTTAAGGGCAGATCATGCCTCCTAAACCTGGTGGACTTCTTTGAGACAGTTACCAAGGCTTTAGATGAGGAAAAGGAGGTCCACACAGCCTACCTAGACCTTGCAAAGTCTTTCGACACCATTCCCCATTCTGGTATTATAGACAAGCTCACCAGCCTGCACATAAACCCCTATATCACGAGATAGCTTGCCAATTGGCTCATGGATAGAACCCACACATTGAGAGTTGCAGGCTCTAGGCCCAACTCTAAACCAGTTACAAGTGGTGTCCCCAGGGCTCGGTCCTGAGACCCCCCCCCCCCTGTATATACTTCTCAGAGGTACAGGCAAGCACAGGAGGACTATGGCTGACCAGGTTCGCAGACGGCTGCAAACAGGGGGCCATAATTGACTCTCTAGCTGATATCCTCCAGAAGGGTTTCACTGAGATGGATACCTGGTGCCAAAATCATGGCCTGAAGCTAAATGCCAAAAAGTGCATAGTCATCCCCTAAGTACCCGCAAACTACCACATATGTTGTAGTCCCCTAAATACAGAAAATGTAATAAGGGATCTGGGGACCCAAATAGATAGTAATCTCTCCTTTGATAATCATATTGCCAAGGTGGTTAGAAAATCCTTCTATGTGGTCCACCTAATCACTAAAAGGTTCGCATCTAGAACAAAAGAGGTTATTATGCCCCTCTACTCATCACTCATCAGACCCATCATAGACTACAATGCCCAATTTGGGATATACCTTACAAGACACCTGCAACAGCTGGAAAGACCACAGAAGTACCTCACCAAGAGGATTACTGGCCTCACACATATGCCCTATGCAACCCAACTGAAGAAATTCCAGCTGTACTTGGTTGCATACCGCTTATTCAGAGGTGATCTCTGCCTGACATACAAGGCCATGTCCAACCCAGAATTGATGGACATGCTCCACCTAAAAAAAAACAAATCCCCAAGATCCACATGCTCTAGGGATCTAAACCTCACCACAACAATAAATAGGACATGCTGGAGGGACAGTCAGAGCTCATCACTAACACTCTTCAAGAGAAACCTTGACAAGTGGATGGGAAACAGAAAATGTACCCCGAGGTTCACTGCAGTTGCTCTGCTGGACAGAGGCACAGGGAACTAATGGTTTTGCTGGACCAAGACACAGGGAACTAATCTAAGGGGGCAGCAAAAGCCAGCACATTCTGGCTAGGCTTATAGATGCCCTCGGGCAAATAGCGTAGTACTTACCTATGAACCTATGTTGTCCAAAATTTCTATTTAGCAAAAATGAAATATTTTGAAAAAGAACAGACATTGGAATGAGCAATGCAGATTTCACATTCATTACTAGCAGTCTGACATATCTGACCACAGATAAGCAAAGCTACTGATCTCAGTTGGCATAGCCCAAATGCATTTATCTGTAAGATGAATGCAAACTTTACAGAACTTACACATGTAGACCTCAAGGGTAAAACTTTGTATGAGTACATCAGAGAAATACATACAATGCATTTCAGAGGTATAACGCATGAAAAATAGTCAACAGGAAAAAATAATATCACTCCTTATTTAAGGTAAATAAAAACAAAAATTGGCAAATTTCTGTCTCTCTGTTTATCTATATCCCTTTCTACTTTCTGCATTATCCCCTCCACTTTTGCCATGTTTACACCATTTAACTATGGCGCCTTGCCTCCAGTCTTCATGGTCTCTGTGCTATGTTAATAGCAGCTGCATACCTTGTGGAAGTCTAACATTACCCAACACTACTTAGTCCAACATGTCCTCACCATTGTTTTACTAATATGGCCCTCCTTAATTTCACTAGATATATCTATCGCAGCACTTCTGAATCTCATGGATGATCCCAAATTGCAAGCTTCTTCCCAAATATCTCATTAAATGCATAAACAAGGGAGGAATGCCAACCTTAATGAGTCTATCCATCCCCATGCAATGATATTTTGGCTATACCTTAAGCACTTCATTCTTCACCTTCTTCCACATGCACAAACAAGTAAACCAATTATCCCGTACCTATTTTCCTATAACTATAATGAATAATGTTTTCAAAGAAATTGGAGTCCCAAAGCATTTCTAAAATCTCTGAAAATGTCTAGCAGCCCTAGTAACATTTCTGGGATATCAGTTAACAATGCTGTGCATTTATATATGTACATACTCAGTGTCCATTTCTATCCTTCCTTTACTTAGGCAACTATGCCATGACTCTCTGAGTTAACATATCAATGGTTAACGTGAACAGATATGCGTGAATGGACACACTTGCATAGTGATTCTGCATGTCTTTACTTGTTCTGATGATCCTGCATTAACCATATTTCATATCAGAAACTCATCATGTAAAGATGTTACACCAAAAAGAAAAGGTCCTTCTCCTTTTGCAATGTCTGAAAGAGAACACCCCCCATCTGATGACATTACGCTTTCTAGACACTAAGCAAGACAACACTTGCCCTCATTCCCTCTGCCCACTTCTGCCAATTACACAAAACTGAGAAGCCAACCCAATGATCAGTGGATGCATGTCCCTTAATAAAGCCCACCTGTACTAAAACAAGATGTTCTGCTAATTCATTTTTATAGATTTGCTGTCAAAACTTTACTCTACATTCTAGCAATTGCATTTCAAAGAGAGAGGGTGAAAATGGATCAGATCCTCTGAGAGGTTACATGTGTTGGTAGCATATCTAAATAAACAGTAAATTATTTTTTATTGTACATGTTGCTCCTACTATTATTGGAGCTGTCTAGGTATCTTTCTTCCACATTGCTCAGGTTTTTCCCACAAATCCTTGTATTTTATGACTTGGTGTGTATGTCTCTCTCTCTCTCTCTCTCTCTCTCTATACATAGGAGAATGTAATCACTGGGTCTAGCAATTTCTTGCATCTTTTGATTGAACTGCTACTAATCTGCCTTCTAAATCTCACCACTGCCATGATCTGTTGACACTCCGCTGGCTAGAGCTTCCTAACCAACTCTTATTTACTCAACTTCTCATTATCCACTGTATATCTCTACACTGATCTCCCTCTCTACCCCCCTCAATTCCTCAGAAGCTCTAACTAATGCATATTACAGATTCACAAATTGGACAGAATCCTTATAGCTATTGTCCCACCACCCAATGGAACAAGCTTCCTATGCACCTCAGAAATATTATCAATGTCCAAGAAATTAAGAAAATGCTCAAACAATGGGTCTATATTATGCCACCAAAAAACCTTGACAGTGAACACCACTTCATTGACACGTATTCCGCAAAATTCACTTCCGCAATTTGCTGAATACTTAAAGAGCAAAGATGTGGTTGGCCATCCACACAATTTTGCCCTTTTCTCCACTGTAGTGCAATCTGGGAATTGGTATATTTAGTTGGGGGGTGTAAGGGGTCCTGCCCCCCTACATCGGAGGAGTTTGGTTTAGATAGATTTAGTTCCATTGGATTGCGGGGTAAGCATTTGTTTGCCTTTTAAGTATTCAGAGAATCGCGGAAGTGAATTTTGCTAAATACGTGTCAAAGAAGTGGTGTCAAGGTTTTTTGGTAGGATAATATAGACCCTCAAACAACATCAAAACAACACCTAGTTATGTCTCTGTGAAGATCCCTCCTGAATCCTGTCCCTACTCCATCACTACTTTCTCCCTGCTCGCTCTAACTTCCTCCCCTGACTCCCTCCCTTTATTCAAATTTCTCTTCAAATAGCCCCAACACAACTTTTGCTGTTTCTTTCTTCTCTTTTCTCTACTGTTATCTGTCATCCTCAAACTCTGTTTCTTTTTTCTTATTTTTACTAATAAGGGATATATAGTTTTTCTAATTATGGATATGTTGTCAATCTTTTCTAATTTACATTATGTTATCTTGTTAATTTTCTTGCATTGTTGTACTGTGGAGCTTTTCTAATGTTCGTTTAGTTTTTCATGTTAATTTTCTTGTATTGTTGCAATGTGGAACTTTTCTACCCGGGCCTCTGCTGAAAAAGGTAATTTGCCCAGTCGGACTATCCCAGTCAACAAATGCCAAATAAATAAGAAAAGAAACAAGTGATATCATATGATATAAACATCATCATTCTCTGCAATGCTTTGTGGTTCAAGCTTCCAATGCTTCTCAGCTACTTCAATTTTGAAGTGTTTGCACAATCCCCAATGCTACAGTTTTGCCACATTGTTGTGCCTTTCAGTATACAGGCCCTTTGCACTGATTTTATCACACCCAGCAAAAAAGTATGCAATTCTTTCCATTTTTTTACAGAACATGTATTTATTTATCTGTTTTTCCCACTTGCTTAATGGACTTTACAAACCAGTGTGCATGTAGTCCACTATCCTGGACTGACATTAACCTTTTATGGTTTAGTTTCAAGTCACCTCTCCTTAATCATTCTTGTGACAATTGCTGATCAGCTTGAGGTTGTTCCAGGAGATCTCTGCACTTGCTAGAATATTTATGCTTTTTCCACATTTCTTTCATTCTCATCTGATCGTTTTCCTTATATTCTTTCTTTTGCTTTTTGGTACATTCAGTTGCTGTCTGATTTTTGTCTACTTCTGGCTTTATTTCCACTCCAGCTTGACACTAAAATGGTTCTATAAAACTAAAAAGGGAAGTCATCTCAAACTTCTACTCCTTATGTTTTAAAACATTCTCCATGTTTGTTTCTGGTAAAATCAGCAGATATGTATGCTGTCCCACAAGAGCAGATCTATACATGCAATCAGTTTTGAAGAGAGTCATATCCCTTTTGGAATGAGAAATGCATAATCTTAGTATATACTGTTTTTTTATATATCATTTAATAAGCAGAAAGAAATTTTCTTGGTTTCCTGTCTAACTAATCCAATACCTTTGGAGCCAGTCAATCATCCCAAAACTGTAAGTCAGAACAGGAAGAAGACATTGGTTTCTAGCCTGGATTTTATTCATAGATGTCAAGGCAGTTGTTGGTCTGAGTTTTAGTCTTCTGAAGTATTCATTACTGAGCTTTATTCACATCTGTTCACCAATCTTCTATCAGTTCCCAAATATTTATAAACTCCATCTAGTTCCTTTATATCACATTCCAGTCTCAGACTGATATCTTTTTGGTGCTGCAGCTTTCCTGCTTTAAAAGTTGTTTTTGCACATTTATCAAGACCAACTGACATTTTTATACCATCTGTGAAAGTTTTAACCACTTGCAGTGCTGTTTTCTACTCTTCCTCTAATGAACTATGCAGTTTTAAGACATCCAGAAAAAGTAGATGAGAAGTCTTTAAAGAAGGTTGTTTCCTGGGAGCCAAATTGTCACCATGGCCTAAACTGTGAGGTATACAGTTAATGGGTTAAGGGCAAGACAAAACAGTAGTGGTGGTTGAGAACTACCTTGGAATATTCCCATTTGAATTTTTATCCCTAGGATAATAAATTGCCCTTTACCATGGCTTTCCTGCATAGTTGTTTGCCACTGTTTCACAGGTGCTCTAATATAATTGATCAATGTAGGTGTATCTTATACATCTGTAAGCACTCCTATATTCATGAATGTGGAAAGCTGTCAAATGCTTTTTTTCCTATCTATCCTTGCTATACTTAGATTCTTCCCCTTTTTAAAATTCTCAGTTATGGTTTTATTTCACAACAAATCATCCTTTGTTACATATTTCTTTCTTTCATTACCCTTTTGTTTTATTGCCATAATTGAGGGTTTTTTTTATAAATGACTGTAAACTCTGTCTGCGTCAGTTCCAGTATATAGTCTTTATATCATCGGAAGGCAAGTTATTAGACTACAGTTTTTTTAGGATGGACTGTAGGTTCAATCTTAAGGAAAATTATCATGTTTCCTGTTGTTAAGTAGGTTGGTGTCATTCAGGATGAACATATAAGCAATTTTACTCAGGGCTAAATCTTTGTGTAAAGATGTTATTGCAGTTTGCCAAAAATGAGGTACTGCATCTCTGCCTGAGGTCCCACGTAAGACGTTTTCTTAATTTTGTTTCATTTTCTCGGGCTGATACTTCATCTCATTTCATACCCTCTTTTTTGGGGTCATCAATGAATTGATTATTTTGCACTTTTCCTTTATGTTTATCTGCATATCTTCTAAGTTTTTCTGCCTGTGCTTCAGTTTATTATTTGCAAATGTGTTATGATAGACCCTGGTCTGTGATGATACTGTGCATTGTTTTTACCACATCTATCTTTTTACGTGTTTTTGACTATCGCTTCCATCTTCTATATTTTTCTAATAGTGATATTTCTTGTCATAAATATTTATTTTTTTCTGTTTGTTGCTTTCAAGGTAACCTTTTATTTCTTCCTTTTCTTTTGCTTAGTGCTCTGCATTTTAAAGAAACTTAGCTGCACAGTAATATATTCTTTTTATTTCTGTTATATCACAATAATTTCTCTTAATAGTCCAAATTAATGTATTTACCTGTTTTGCCAAGCGTCTAACCTTTTGGGTCTTATTAACTTTCTGTAATTTGTTTTTTTTCATTGATCTTAATATGGTTATCCGTCTCTATTAGATCAAGCAACTCTTCCCTTAGATCACATTTTGAAGCTGAGAGCACCTTTTTTTGCTCTCCATTTCCTGTGGATATTCTACAGAAAGTTCAGGAGCATCTTCTTGTGACAAACTCTCCAAATACATCATGTTTCATCTGCTGCTCCTTTATCACTCCACAACATTACATGCATCTGAGTTGCCACTGTTTTCTGACCTTCCCATGCTGTGTACCTTTAACTGAACTTTTGTGTTGGTCTCCTACAGAAAGCTCCAGAACATTACCATGTGGCAAGTCTTCATATGCCTTCCACTCAACATGTTTCTCCTTAATTTGAGGACTCGTTGTTTCATCATGCAGTGACATTGCCTGTGCTGGATTTTCAGCACTAAATCTTTTACTTTGCAGATAATCCATGACCTCACTTTCTATTTGTTTAACTTCTCCCTTACTAATCCTCTTTACTACATTCCCCATTGTTTTCTTATTCTTCTTATATTGTAAAATATTCCATATCTGGGTGCCTTTTCCTGCATTTCTCTTCAAGTATCTTTGCAGCTGCTTCTTTGCATTGATTAGTTTGGCTTTCTCATTTGCATAAATATTGCACGGTATCAGATCCCTTTTTCTTTCACATGTCTGTATTTCTTTTTTATACCTTTGAAAAACCTCTGAGTTTTGTTTTTCATATTTTCAGACATCTACTGCTTCTTTTTCCAGGTGACCTAACATTTCTTGTCTAAGTAAAGCTTTTCATAGACCTGTTGTATTAATAAATACATTTTTTTATTTGAAGCTCTTGACAGTATTTTCTTGTTGAAATAATTTTCTTTTCCCTAATATCTCTCTTAATCTTTTTGAATATCTTCTATCTGAAAATTCTGGGCTTCTTACATGATAGCAATAATACATTGTTTCTTCTTTAACCTCAATAGTCCAGTCTTTTATCTATATGGCTTTTTTTTTGGCCTGTCATTTTTTGTTTTTTGTGGACTTCTACTCCTTTCTGCAACAGGGGGTGTGAGGGTGAGGGGCAGCCTCGCCATGAGCGTGGCCTAACCCTGTTTTAGAATATTTACATGTCCTGTGGATTCTACACTGTCATTTTTTCCAGTCCTGGCACCAATGTGTACACCAAGATTGGGCACTTTTATCCTGGGATCTATGCACTCAATTGTCTTTTTTGTTTTTTAACCCACCTCTGTCCAAAATATATAAAATCAATCAATATATCAGTGCCATCTTGGAGAGATTTTGTGAAAATAGGTTCACCCACATGAAGGTACTCACCATGACTTGAGGATGAATTCAGTTTCAGCAATGCTACTCTCCTTTTCTTGATTTTCTTTCTCATTTCATCTCTCCATTTCTTCCTTAAAATGCCTGCTAAATTCATCTCTACTACTTCATTTTTTAATGCATTTCAAGATTTCCTGTGAAAATCTACTTCATTTTCTCTGGTCTCATCACCATATCAAACTCTTCTGTATAGCATTTCCATCTCACCCAGTGTTGTTTTCCATAGTGTTGCAAACTTTCTTATTGATGACATCCAAGCTTTGATTTAGCTCATACAAGAAGCATAACACTATCTCCTTACCTTTACAAGTACATTTGTCCCCAGCTATTTCCCACCCTCATCGACACCACCCAACAATCTTGTATTCTCATTCCAAAATCTACATCACCAATATGATCACCCCCTCCTCACCATCACATATGTTGCAATAAGTAACATAAAACTCTTCACCTGCTCTTGCACAGTTTACTGGCTTGAAAAATAATATCTACACGTATATTACTTAACTGACTGAGAGTCCTCTTTCCTTTTATAGGGTTACTGATCCCTCCTACATTACATGTTACCAACTTTACCCTCTTCCAAGCTCTCTCCACCTAGCTTCTATCTCCTCTGTTTCTACCATGGATCAAAGCCATTATATCACTGGATAAGATTCTTACCATCATCAGCAATTCTATTACCTGGCAATCAGCTCCCTCATTTGCTGCAGGACATCCTAACAAGTTGTCATGGGGAGAACCACTCCTACTCCGCAATCATTACTTTTTCAGCCTATCATCATCACATTCCTAATGCATACCTACTAGAACTACCTATAAGTCCATATCAATTTACTAGGCTTGTGTTCCAGAGAAACATTGAGAGCAGAGCCCATACTCACAGTTGCTCCAATCACTGTCTTGTTAAGTGTCAGTCTTAAATTTCTGCCAGACATAAAAGTATACCACCCCAGGTGGGACTGAAACCACAACCCCTGGATTAGGAAGCCAATTCCTCATCCATAAAGCCAGTCCTCACATAACTGAACCATTCCTCTTTCCTTACAAATGACTGCTTCACTGAAGAGTCATTCTGAACACTCTCCAGGATATAATTGTAACAGGAGAATAAAGACTCTTCAGTACATTATTTCATATCCAGCAGCATCTATAGCAATCTCTTTGAATTCTTGAACAATCCATTTCTATAGCACATTACAGTTAACTTCTTATTATATCTGGTACCCGGTGTCTACATATGGTCACCACTGCATGCCTTATCCCCCATGAATATTCTTTCTCTAAAAAAAAATGTAAGTCCAAAAAGACCACCTCAAACCACAACGAGAAAAAAAATGTTAACAAGCTTTTGCAATAATGCTTCTTCAGGTTAAAAAGCAGAAAACAGCCCCTATCTAGTTTATACAGCCATCAAGACCATATGACTTCAACCACAGTTACTCATTGGTGACCTTAATCTTATCTGCCTTATCTTCAAAACAATTTGAATACTGCTAAGTCCATTCAAACATGGGATTGAATCTGCTCTTCATTTATTAATCCACATATATTCTGCATTCTCTTTTTTAAACAACTGTAATCACACCCCTCTTATTCTCATACAATCTCTGTATAATTAAGAATTCAAAATAATGAGATTGAGATTTATTTTTCATATGGATAAATAGGGCATTATTTTCAACAGTACGTCTTATTTCTAACACATTATCACCCATTCTCACCTGTACTTTTCTTTTAGACTAGCCAGAATGAAAAGCTGAATATTGTCTGCCTTTGGCTAAATATAGTATACTTCTTTAGTATCACAGGTGGCACAGATATTGAACTGAAATTTCTTTTAGTATATTAAGGCATGTGAATAGATTATCCTTTGAATAAACTTAACAGAAAATGTATCCATGACATGGATGCACCCCCCCTTTTTTGTAAATGAAATATGAACACCTCTGTGTTGCTCTTTGTAGCACAATAATAGTTTGCCTATATCCAAAGATAGGATTTCTGTGTTAGTATTTATAAAATATATTCATTTAAGGATGTGTAAATGCTTTTTAAATATTTTTGAGGTGATTTTGTATATGTATATATGTGCTATAAGTAAATCATTTACATAAGGACTCATTTCCATTTGTTGATCTTATACTACTAATCCTTTGTTTAAGATGTGTCAAAGGGCATTCATTTCTTTCTTTTATTTTTAAGAAAATTGTTATTAATTTAAGATATTTATAATACATACACAGAAAGGAATAAATTCAACATCAGGTACTGTTATACAATGTTAGGAATACATTGAATCATCAAAGTAATCTTATATAATTAACACATTAAGATTCTTGGTATTTCAGTATCAACATCTCAAAGCTATCCTAACCACTAAAAGTTTTAGTATGATTTATAGATCTTATTCTGATCACTTCTTTTTCAGTTGTACATAGTGTTGCTATTAAATTAAAAAACATTTTTAGTTGTTTGCCATTTACAGATAAAAGAAGTGGAACATTCATTAATATTATTGCTCTAGTTAAAGAACAGTTATTAGACCATAACCCCTTAAAATACTTCTCTTCCCAATATACATTAATTTTTTTCACAGTCCATATATGTGTGTCAAATCAGTTTTTACATCTTTGCTACATCTCCAATAGACTGAAGTAGCAGTTTTTCTAAACTTAGAGATTTTATAGAGTAACAAACATTCTATGCATATATTTCTACTCAAAACTGTCCAGTATAAACCTATAGAAGCTTGACTAATTGATATAAGTAAGCTTCATTCTTACCATTTACTGCATCACTTAATACACTACTATCTAAAAGTTCCAGACATTTAGATAAAAAAATTATTATTATTTATATTTAATTATATGAGCTGGATAAGCTTACTTTCTAGGTCACTTTAACTTTGATCATAGCATTCATAAATTCATATAATGAGGTAATAGTGCTATATTCCTCTTTGCTCACATTATCTACAAATTCATTTAATTATTTACTGATAGATAATATAAACTGGTTAACAGATTCATCCAACTTATAATTTTTCTTTAAATATCCTGGTAACTTAGCATTTCCTTTTTCAAAACAATCTGACCATAATACTAATCCATTCCTTTTTAGTAAATTCATTTTAACATTGTTCTGAGAAGTCTGCGTAATGGGAAAGCACAAACATTTCCATTTTGATATTAATGGAAATTTAAAAACAGATTTCCTAAATGTTTTAATAAAGTATTTCATATATGCAATGTCAAAAAATTGAAATGATTTACTTCTAATGTACATTTTATTAATCAGATGAAAGGATTGTTACATATTTCTGATTTATCATATTTGATAAACTTATAAGAATTTAGTAAAATCTATTCCTAAATGGTTTGCCACTGACTAGTGTAAGTGGAGTCTATCCAGAGTATAATACAGTTAAAACATGCAACAATAAAATAATATTCTACATCTGGGAAGCCAATACCACCATAGTCCAATAATTTTACATGATTTTTATAAGCAAATCATAGCTGTTAAGGATACAATAAGAATTAAGTTTTTTTTCCATTTTCTTTAAAAGTTTTTTTTGTCAGATATTAAAGCTATTGAATGCAGTACATTAATATAATCTTAGGTAAAATACTCATTTTAATAAGTACTAGCATATCCTGAAAAGTAACACAAAATCCATTTAAATAAGAGGTAATACTTCTACAATTATTTTTTAACAATTACTACTAATGATCTTGCTCACATCTTGATAGATTTTTATTCCTAAATATTTTAGTTATTTTGCTTCCCAAATATATTTATATTTATTTTTTAAACTTACTATCTAGTAATTGATTTAACACTAAAATTTCAGTATTATTGTTAAATTTCAAAAGTGTTTCTTCTTGAAGTGTTTCAATTTCTGCATCTATTTCTTCAATTATCATCTGCAAAAAGTTGTATTTTAGATTGACAATCCTTTTTAATATTACCAAAGGGTTCAATAAGTAATGCAAACAGTAAAGGGGGCAAGGGATCAATTTGATTTGTGACTTTGTTTAAAGTAAATCCTTGAGAAATGTAAGATCCAATTTTAACATATAGTTTGGAGTCTCTATACAGTTTTTTTAATATTGCATTAAATTATTCTGGAGATGCAAACCCTTCTAAAGTTTTAAACAAGTACTTCCAATCTACAGACTCAAAAGCTCTCTTGATATCTAAGCTAATTTGGGCCAATTTCTTGTTCATCTCTTTTGCTAAATCTAACATAGTTACTACTTTTTTATACTATCACATCTTAGTCTATTGACTGTATATTCTGTTTGATCTTTATTAATTAATTATATCTATTAATTTTATAGAGAAGACTGAAGTATTTATAGCCATATTTAATAATGAAATAAGTCTGTATGAGGAAACTAATTTGTTGCCCTTTTCCTGATTACACATGGATGAGATTACAGAAAATTTATATGAGGTAGGAATTGTAACTGAATTATCCTGAAAATATCACTCAGTAATTCTAAAATATTTAGTGGGAGCAGACTATATAATTCCATGTTTCTATTTATTTAAAGTTTCTTTAACTTCTGTTAGGGTAATATGTTTAGTCAACAGAGATATTTGTTAGTCATTAAGTTTAATAGTAATATGTTTCTTTAAATACTTGCCAATTTTGTAACCATCAGGATTATTATTTTAATCTTTATTAAGATCCTCATGTTTTTTTTTAATATTAATCATTTCTTCTATGTTTGAAGTAAGCTTATTAGTGTGAGGATTTTGGATATTATTGATTTGTGCTTTTTTGCATAGTAACTTACTTCTATTAACTAATCTATGTAGATTTTTTGAAGTCATCACATAACCGTGCAATTTTATTTTTTCTAAAGCTATCTCTACTTTATGTGTTGAAACTGATATTCTGTCATTAATTTTTAATTACTTCAGTTTTATCTAATTTCTTTGCTTGTTGTTCAAACCATGCTTTCTGCATTTCATCTTGTGTTTCTAGCAACTCTTTTTCTTACTCGTTCATTTTATTATGAGCCCATCTTCAAATTCTATCCTTAACATGCATTTTAATTAGTCAAACAGTATGATTTTATTAACCTGACCATTATCATTCAAAGAAAAAAAATTCTCAATTTGTTCCTTAAGATAACCATTAAATTATTTAATGTCATCATGTATACTGGGATTATATAAATAATATGAACTTTCCTTATATCCATTAATATATTAAAACTTAGTGCATTATGAACAAATAACTAGGAATAGTTTTAAAATAATTCACTGTATTAAGTAAATCTGTAGATGAATAAATCCTATCAATTCTAATTTGAGTCCCATGCACATAAGAATAATAAGTGAAGAACAATGACATATCTTCTGGTTTCACTATTAAATAAGTTAAACTATTATTACTAATTCATCTGTTTATTGATTTAGCTAATACCAGAATTTTAGCTTTTTCTGTTCATTTTTATCTTTTATGTTATATATGCAGTAAAAATTCCCTACTGAAATTAAACTACCCTTCCAAAGACTTTATAGTAGATTTAAGCAATTGTTTGCCACTCTTGCACCTATTCCAGGAATCCAGTAAAAACAAATTATTGTATAGAGTTTGATATTTGATTATGACAGATGCATAAATTCCTTTAAGATCATTAATGGAGTCCATGACCATAGGCATTACAGTAGATGTTCTCCAAATCTCCTTTGCTCTTTTTTTAAAGAAGCAATTGATAACATTTCATAATCTCAGTTATTTAAATATCGTATGTCTTTACCTAAGAAGTGAGTCTTTTGCAAAAATATAATTTCTCCTCTATTTATTTTTAGATATCTCATTAATGGTTTCCTTTTGTTGCCATTATTTGATCCATTTATATTAATAGATAATAGATTAAAGTTATCTATACTGCGCATTTAAAAAAGATTTCTTGTAAAAGATAATATGACAAATTTATCCACTATATTCATTTAATTGTTTATAAGTCTCTAATGCATTCTTCCAACAATTTTAACATATAGTTTGGAGTCTCTATACAGTTTTTTTAATATTGCATTAAATTATTCTGGAGATGCAAACCCTTCTAAAGTTTTAAACAAGTACTTCCAATCTACAGACTCAAAAGCTCTCTTGATATCTAAGCTAATTTGGGCCAATTTCTTGTTCATCTCTTTTGCTAAATCTAACATAGTTACTACTTTTTTATACTATCACATCTTAGTCTATTGACTGTATATTCTGTTTGATCTTTATTAATTAATTATATCTATTAATTTTATAGAGAAGACTGAAGTATTTATAGCCATATTTAATAATGAAATAAGTCTGTATGAGGAAACTAATTTGTTGCCCTTTTCCTGATTACACATGGATGAGATTACAGAAAATTTATATGAGGTAGGAATTGTAACTGAATTATCCTGAAAATATCACTCAGTAATTCTAAAATATTTAGTGGGAGCAGACTATATAATTCCATGTTTCTATTTATTTAAAGTTTCTTTAACTTCTGTTAGGGTAATATGTTTAGTCAACAGAGATATTTGTTAGTCATTAAGTTTAATAGTAATATGTTTCTTTAAATACTTGCCAATTTTGTAACCATCAGGATTATTATTTTAATCTTTATTAAGATCCTCATGTTTTTTTTTAATATTAATCATTTCTTCTATGTTTGAAGTAAGCTTATTAGTGTGAGGATTTTGGATATTATTGATTTGTGCTTTTTTGCATAGTAACTTACTTCTATTAACTAATCTATGTAGATTTTTGAAGTCATCACATAACCGTGCAATTTTATTTTTTCTAAAGCTATCTCTACTTTATGTGTTGAAACTGATATTCTGTCATTAATTTTTAATTACTTCAGTTTTATCTAATTTCTTTGCTTGTTGTTCAAACCATGCTTTCTGCATTTCATCTTGTGTTTCTAGCAACTCTTTTTCTTACTCGTTCATTTTATTATGAGCCCATCTTCAAATTCTATCCTTAACATGCATTTTAATTAGTCAAACAGTATGATTTTATTAACCTGACCATTATCATTCAAAGAAAAAAAATTCTCAATTTGTTCCTTAAGATAACCATTAAATTATTTAATGTCATCATGTATACTGGGATTATATAAATAATATGAACTTTCCTTATATCCATTAATATATTAAAACTTAGTGCATTATGAACAAATAACTAGGAATAGTTTTAAAATAATTCACTGTATTAAGTAAATCTGTAGATGAATAAATCCTATCAATTCTAATTTGAGTCCCATGCACATAAGAATAATAAGTGAAGAACAATGACATATCTTCTGGTTTCACTATTAAATAAGTTAAACTATTATTACTAATTCATCTGTTTATTGATTTAGCTAATACCAGAATTTTAGCTTTTCTGTTCATTTTTATCTTTTATGTTATATATGCAGTAAAAATTCCCTACTGAAATTAAACTACCCTTCCAAAGACTTTATAGTAGATTTAAGCAATTGTTTGCCACTCTTGCACCTATTCCAGGAATCCAGTAAAAACAAATTATTGTATAGAGTTTGATATTTGATTATGACAGATGCATAAATTCCTTTAAGATCATTAATGGAGTCCATGACCATAGGCATTACAGTAGATGTTCTCCAAATCTCCTTTGCTCTTTTTTTAAAGAAGCAATTGATAACATTTCATAATCTCAGTTATTTAAATATCGTATGTCTTTACCTAAGAAGTGAGTCTTTTGCAAAAATATAATTTCTCCTCTATTTATTTTTAGATATCTCATTAATGGTTTCCTTTTGTTGCCATTATTTGATCCATTTATATTAATAGATAATAGATTAAAGTTATCTATACTGCGCATTTAAAAAAGATTTCTTGTAAAAGATAATATGACAAATTTATCCACTATATTCATTTAATTGTTTATAAGTCTCTAATGCATTCTTCCAACAATATCTTAACATTCCACATTTTAACTCTTCCTTTCTACAAGCTGAACTGCTGAAACTCATAAATAATAAAAAGAAAAACAAGTCTAAAACTGTAACCGTATATATTACTAATAAAACACCATCTACCATAGATACCAAAATTCCTAGTTTGCCTATTGAATAGACAAACTACTATACTATCTCTCTACCTTTCAATACCTAAAAATTCACAAAAAAATCAATCAAAAGCTACCATGATTTACAAATAATGAATATAATATTATATATAAGATAAAAATAATAAGCGACTCTTATTTTAGATATATTTTGTCATTTAAAACTATTCCCCCATTACTATATAACAGTTTAATAATCATCTTCTTTTATTCACAAATATTAAATAATCCAGCAAATATGACTATATACCTATTTATGTAATAATAGTATAAATTATCCATTAAATATTCATAAATTATTCCCTTATTCAACATTATTATAACTAAAGCTCCAAATAAATAAGTAGAACAAAGTGGTACACGAAGATATAAATATATCTGTAAAGTTACAGGTGACAGGTAATCTTATCATACTAGACTATTATACAAATTGAAAATCAATGTACATATATATTCAGCATGCTAAAATATTCATATTTTATAGATCTAACCAAAGCTCTGAATTAATTTTAAAAGTACAAGTGTCAACACCTCAAAACTGTGTATCACTCATAATATGATAAATATCAGCACAGTTAAAAATCTTTTAACTTATTAAACTAATAAATAATAATATGTACATTACTGAGGTGAAATAAAATATATTGCTATTTCTATAGAGTCAAAAGTGCAGTCTGTATTACATTCAAAAGTTACAATATGCTTAATTCAAATCCCATTCTCCATTGCCAGATTAAAACATATTTAAAAATCTGTTTTGCTTTCTATTAAAATAGATGTACTGATTCAGCAATATAAAACTCAAATTTTAGTTCTGACTTAAGAAATATATTATTTCAAGTAGCACTAGTGAATCTAATGGCATAGGATAGACAAAAAGATTCAAAGTTTGCATGACCAAATTTCAAATTTCAGCTTCCAGGACATTGTCAAATATTTTACATGACTTTTTTAATGTACATTATATCAGATCTTGTGCATATGCAGTTATATGTAATATAGATCTATTCCAGAAGATCAAAAAACATAATACTGAAATTTAGAAACTCAAGATGAAAAGACCACAAATTAACATTAATGAAAGTTAACAATGCTGAAACTTTGAAAAATCAAATATCCAGAACCACAAAGAAGTTATGAATGGAGATTACACTGCAGTTAGAAGAACAGCTTCTTCATTTAAACATATTATTTAAGGGAAACATTTTCCATTTGAATGATTATGAATGGAGATCACTGTACAGTGAAGATGGGGAAATGTATCCTTTCCCCCCACTATAGTATGATCTCAGGCTGGTATATATAACTTTCAGAGGGTGTGAGGGTGGCTTGCCCCCCTGCAAAAACATTGAAAAAGGTTTCAATGTAGAAGTTGTCTTTTTCAGATTTCAGCTTGACCTCCGAGTAGTTCCGGACATGTGCATTAGGTGTTTTGATTTTTAAAAGTTTCAGCATTGTTAACTATTATTGGCAGTCATTTGTGGTCTTTTCATCTCAAGTTTCTAAATGTTGGTGTTATGGTATTTTGGTCTATTGAAGTAGATGCATAATATATGTCTTTCTTATAAGCAGTTTGTTATTTAAACATAGTTTTCTTTCTTATTTGCCCACTGATATGCTACCTTATTCTATAGAACTTCTATTTCCAAAATCTCATATCAAAGAGCTATTTAATCGCTCTCTACTAGACATTACAGTAAGTTTATATATTTCTTAAATTACTGATACTATTTTAATTTTAAATAGTTGATATTTCATTCCATGTGCATATGCATATTATTCATAAGATGTTTTCTCTTCTTAATAATTCTAGTAATTCAAGCAATCTTAACTATATATAAGAGAATTAATTCTTGCTTAATTTGAATGTGTGCCTTCGGCCATTGTGAGCTGCTGTTTTGATCTAAGCTTCACATCCTAACATTAGAATTTGTTTAAAATGTGTAAATGACAACTCACACCACGCAATGACTGCTAATTTCCTCTGTAAATTGTTCAGTCTTTTAATTCTTTGAAACTGTTATAACCAGTAACAAACATCCAACTTTACTTCTTTCCATTATTATGTACAGTTAGAGTTTATGAAACTACGACATATGCTATTAACATTCAGCAACATGTAAGTAAATTATATGTCAGCAACAGCTCAATATAAAACATTACTATACCTTTTGTTTTTCCAATTCTTTACTTCTAAGAAAAGAAAAAAATGATTTTGAGTAGATTTCTTACATATATACTTGAAAAAAAAGAAAGAAAAAGAAAGTTCCTTTTTGTTTTCATAGACATCAGTGATGAACTTTGACCTAGATTTTCTTCAGAACAGCTGGAGAAGCAGGTGGAAAGCAAGGCAAGCATGAGTCCAGCATTCTCATACAACTAGAACATTCTTTTGTTTTCCAGGAATTCAGCTCACTCTGTTTCTTGAGGTATATACTGTTCCAATCCATTTCTTTAGTAGTATTAAGAATTTTATTTTTGTTGTCGAAGTGGATGCTTCCTCAGTGTGTCAAAAATTTTAGTGCCTTCAGAAAAAAATAATTTGATCTTTGCAGGAAACACCAAAGTAGTTTTAATAGTGTTCATTTTAAGCTCCTTGATCAGTGGTAAACAGGATTTTCTTTTACTCATTACTTTACTGGAATAATCATTGTCAAATCTGACTAAACATTCACCTAATTAAATAGATGTGCAATACCATGTTGTTTTTAATATTGATTTTTTTCTAAGCTAGACATAAGCTTAACTAGATTTGAATGTGGTGGTGGATCTTCCTTCTTCAAAGGTACTCTCAGGGATCTATGTGCCCTTTTAATTCCAAAAGATAAAGTTTCTTGTAGATTTAATGTTTTGTATAGCCAGATTGTTAAGATGTTTATTATATTGTCTCCCTCATACTTTTCAGGTATACCATAAATTCTAATGTTATTTCATCTCAGTCTATTCTTTTTCAACTCCACCTATTTCCTATTCTTCTTCAGGTGAGAGACCCTGTGTAATTCCTTGAAACATCGTGTTTTCTCTCTAGTCAACTTCCAGGTCTACAGCCTGGTCTCTGTTGACCTTAGAGCCTTCTCTGAATACTGCTTGCAGCTGATTATGCAACCAGTGGCTTATGCTGTGGGCCAACTGTTTCAGTGGGGATGACTGCAATCACTGATTCTTCCCCACTGCCCTTTCCTTACTAGCAGGAAGTCTACCTGAGTTGCATGTTAACAACTCTTGTATGTTATGTGTGTCATCCCTCTTTTCTTTCATTAACTTTTCAGACTAATTTCTATGAGAAAAAAAATCTCTCGTCATACCCATCTGCTTCTCCAAATTTGTTTGATCTGTGTTTACCCTAGCCAGCCATTGCAGCTCTCCCTTAACATAATTATTGAACATGTGTGCCAGGGTGCATACTAGTTCTATAATGGTACACATTTTTCAGTACCTCCTTACACTAGATGGTAGTACGTAATTCTTTATCCTGATGTAATATTAATGTCTAGAAAGTTAATACTAACTACTGAGATTGTTTTCTTAAAATCTGGGAAGCAAGCACCTCTTTCTAGAAAGAATATCAAAATATCTAAAGCCTGTTGTATACCATCTCACAGTTAAAAAATATCATGCACAAACCTACTATAAAACAAAGGAATCATTAAAAATGGGTTGGTGTATTCTAAAACCTAATCCATCTTCCATAAAGCCAATGTCACTCTAGCATATGTATCAGCAACAAGGGTTTCATCATCATCACCTTCTACTACAAGTATAAACATTCATTAATACAGAATAAATTATTCTCTGAAATTAGTGTTATAGTTCACATACTGTGTTTAGGAAAGTTGTGGACAGTGTTGTCTGTTGACAGACTTTTTTACCAACATCAGTATCATATTAATTTAGTATCACTATGAAGAGAGAATCATCATCTAAAGTTGTTAAAATGCCTTCTTGAATGCCACATAAATAATTAAAGTTAAAAGAATACTGGTATCCTTGATATAACTTGGAGAACATTGTAAAGTCCCATTCAAGGTCTTTTCCAAGAAGTAAGATATGGGTTCCATCAGCAATCCACTCATGGATACTGTGGGTGAAATCTGGACAAAGCCATAAATAATGGGGGAACAAAGGCCCCAAAACAGGGACACCTCTAAAACATTGCTCTCACAAACTTAGAAAGTTGATAGAATAGCAGGGTTTGCAATTAACATGAATTTTCTGAAAGGTATGAAGTCTGAAACTCAAATGTTAGAAATTATTTTCTGACTTCAACCCTCATTGATTTGCCAGTGATTTGCCATTAAACCACAATTTTATGAGAGACTTTCCAAAAATGTGAGGCAAAAATCAGGACATTCTGCTAAAATCTGTACAATTGAGAGGTATGTACCTGAGTGTTCAGTACTTTAATAATTTTCCACCTCTTACTCTGTTAACAGGTTTATTGGTTTCATTGTCAGGTAACAAATCATTCACTCTAGTCAAATAAAAATGTTTATCCATTACTATGACAACCCCTCCTTTGTTGGTTATTTTAATTATGATTTAATCATTCATAATCAAGGTTTGTAGTGCTTGTTTCTTTTCTTTATTAAAATTATAACAGGCATTCTATATTTGGCATTACTTTCCACAAAATATTCATATGTAGCTTCCTCACAAGCTTTTTGAAAGACTAAAACCAGATGATTACTCTGTGGAATAAAAGTACTTTTCCTGTTAAAGGACTTCCTATTAACACCAACCTCACCACTGCTTTCTGGTATAAAAGTCATTCTCTTAGTTAAAGCTGAGAGCTCAACTTCTTTTAGGGAATAACTAGAAATATTTAGGACAAGAAAGTCTTTAGAAGATTCTCTCTAGTATTGATCCTGGAATGACTGTATGTTATTGAACCTAAAAAGCCCCTGTCTCTGTTGTGTCATCTTCCTCTTTTTGCATGTCCATTTCTTCTGCAACTGTGACTCTTTTGACATCTCACTGGATTGGGGGAATCCTGAAGTAAAGGAAAGTCCAGGAGATCAAAAGTTAAAGCTAAATTTGCATTAATAGCAGCAGGCTGAGATATTTGTTGAGGTTCTGATCAATATGAGTCTATATTAGAACATCGACTTTTTAAAACATCGAATGTGCTAATACTGACCCCTATTCAGCGAACGTTGACAATATCGAACATGCAGAGCAGCAAATTTTTTCCCAGGGAAAAAATTTGCTGTTCCGACACACATACACACAACACAAAACCACACCAAAAAAACAGCAATCCACACACATACACATAAAATCCTACATCTAACCCTACACTAAACTGTACACACACCACTATCTATCAACTTACCTTAACCCTAACCCTAAGGTCCGTCACTATAACACACTCACCTCACCCGCGTCCTAACCCTAACATAC
This sequence comes from Protopterus annectens, assembly GCF_019279795.1. NCBI lineage: Eukaryota > Metazoa > Chordata > Ceratodontiformes > Protopteridae > Protopterus > Protopterus annectens. The sequence continues at coordinate 1,648,715,883 of NC_056725.1, forward strand.
CTACCCCACCCAAACCCTCATGTCCACACAATCGCACACTTACCTGACCCACGCCCTAACCCTAACTCACCTACCCCGCACTCTAACCCTCACGTCCACACAATCACACACTTACCTGATCCCGACCCAAAACTTTACACCACAGTGCTGAACATAGCAAAGCCACAGAAATGGCCAAACAAATTCCTTCCCTAGGAAGAAATTCTGTGTTCTGCAGCTTCACTGTTTTCAGCGTTCGCTGAACAGGGGTCGATATTAGAACATTCAAAGTTGTGAAACTTCGATGTTCTAATATAGACCCGATCATCACATGTCTTGAGCACTATCACCACAGCCAGACCATTCACTGGGTGTATATTTATCTTTCTTCTGTAAATATTACAATTTCAGCCAAAGGAAATATTACACAGTTAAAAATCATTAATCTCTATGTTATGTTTTCTCTTTCTAATTGCACTTTGATGTTGTTCAAAGACAGAGACACAAGTAAACATTGTTCTCACTTCCTCATTATTATTAAATGACTGATGGCCTATTACAATGTTTACATAAGTTTGATGTCAACTTTCAAGTCAGTGTTTGTTGGCTGGAAAAAGTCATTTATAAGATCCATGTACTCAGTGCTACACTTTAAATTATGTAACTGCCGTTTTCCTAAAACCTCTGGATGTTTATGTCTATATGTGGGCATTTTCAAAATACAAAGGCCATGAGGCACTATTTTTAATTGTATATATGCCTCAAAGTTATATTGCTTCCTTTTAACCTGAAGAAGCATTGTTGTGAAAGCTTGTTAGTCTTGCGGCGATCTGAGATGGTCATTTTGGAGTTTTGCTGGAGTTGTTCTGACCTGCCACATCTTTATCTGCTGAAGCTTTCATTTTGTTTATTTGTTCTAAATAAGTTAACTGTATTCTCCTCTTGAAAATCTCAAAACAACTGATGCCAGTTCAACCAAAAAGAAATAACTCACCTAAATAACACAAAATAGACAGGATTCCCCTCTTGTAATAAGAAATAAGAAATACAATCGTACCATATTTGTTAAAGAAAACACCCATTGTATCTCTTGTTGCACAATTACTAGCGTGTCTTAGTTTTCCTGTACTGGTAAAGAAAGGAGCATCCTGGATATTCCACCCATAACTTTTCCAGGTTGATATCCATTTGTGTCAAAAAGTCCCTAAAATCATGGCTTTAGTACTTATAATTTCTCTGCTGTAAAAACAAAATAATTTCTCACCCCAAAACAGTGTCACACATATGGCATATATAAGCAGACCTAGCCATTACCCCCCCCCCCCTTTGATTATAATCCTACTACTGAGGTAAGAATCAACTAATATCCCCATTGATATTCTCCTTCAAATACAGACATGTTCAGGATCCTGCAACTATGTCTTCCAGGTGACAATAAAATTACTCAATGCTGTAGCTTCACATGAATACCGTCTCCAAAAGACTTCCCCTTTATATGCTGCAGTCAAAACCAGATCACTTAGCCACTGTGCTCTACTCCCTTCAAGAATATTTCCCATCTACTGCATGGATTAATACATGACCACCATGACAGTCAAGAAAATTTGTTAAGTTGACAAATTCTATTGGTGGCTTGTATCCAGTCTGGGGAAACTGTTAAACCTTTGCTGGGATTTAGGGCTGCTAGGCTTTTGAAGTCATGTGTATTTTGTGCGTTCAGCTTTCTATGTTAAAAACATTTATCAAACATCCTTCATCGCTAGATTTCTTACAAGAATTTTAATTATTGCGATCAAAATATGAGTAATTTAATTGCTACTAACTGTATCTAATAGTACATAGTCAGCATCATTTACACTAGAGTGGAACACATTAATTTTCTTGTAAAACTGACATTTACTTTAACATTAGATAAACACATTACTAAGGTCATCATTTCAAAATGAACACGTTGAAATACAATCTGCTGGAAAAATAACACCCCCATATTGGGTTATAGCCTTAACAAAATATGTATTATTTTAATAAAAAGTGCTAGGTCATGTAGATATACCAACAACTTTTTTTTTTTTTTTTGTATTGTCTATTTGTTTTTCATGATATACATCTTTGTTGGAATATAATTACATCCTGGATATCAGTAACTTCTTGTGTGACACTATTCTTAATCAAAGTCCTTTATGTTTTCCTTAATAACTTAATATTTGCTATCATTCAGAAACTTCTCATATGATAATATTCTCAAAGGCCAGTAGCTTTTTCTTAATAACTGCATCTTTATTTGTTTTCAGTAAAAAAACATTTTTATGGTGAACTTATTTCCTGGTATTCAGAAACAGTTTTTGCTTCATAGTAGGCAACTCTGCATGAGCAGTGGACGGGCACATGGTGTGATATTGCAGCTGCACACAGTGCGGTTGGAGAAAAACAAGACACTCTGTGGTTTACATTATATCATACAGCAGTATAATGAGATGTAAATGATCAACAATATTAAAGTGTGACAATCCTGGATGCAAATGAGGGTAAACAATATAGCTGAGTGATTCTGACATGCTTATATTCTGTTCAAACAGACTTTATCTCTAGGGTGTTGATTGCAAGATTGAAGTCATGGGAGACAGACCATGAAAACAAATACAAGGTAGATACCATAAGATATATATATATATATATATATATATATATATATATATATATATATATATATATATATATATATATATGATGTTATTTTTGTTGGTAGTCATATTGTTAAACATCATTGCCCTTGGTAATGGCAAGATTTCCATCCAGACATGGCATACCATGCCCTCTAGAACAAAACACTTGTTGACCACTACTGTGTAGATAGAGCCACCATGCAGAAGATGCTTGAGGTGTGTCACCCTCATTCACTGGCTCAGGGGATACATGGTGTACCACTACCTGGATGCACCAAGGCATGTATTTTTATGCTAATAATGCTCATTCGAATGAATGTTCCTGAACTGCACATTTATCTCATTGTGCAATTAGCTAGTGCTGTGTTATGACACTTGTGAAGTTACTTGAACTCACATGAGCATCTAAGAAGTGCTTTAAGCATGTATGGGTAGATCACTAACTCTAGCAGGGATGTGGGGAGGCAGATATATTGCACTTTTGTATAGATACTATAGGGCAAAATGGTCATCGTAGTTATCATCATAGTGCTCATTCACTCTTTCCTTGTCAGCAATCACACACTAATTACACTAGGCTATGCTGTCTCTTTGTATTATATTCAATGGTGCTATCATGGCTGGTTACCCTAACTAGATGCCCAATATTGCACATCATGTGTCAAAACTATCAATGTGCATCACTTCAAGAGGTCTGGAATGTGACCTCATGAATGTCCGTGACTTGTAAGAACACTGATGTTGGCTGGGCTCTGAGATGATGTCCTAAGGAAAGTAAAATGTTGTTTTTCTTCCTTCATAGGGACCGCCAGATGCACCTTAGTGGGGACTATAGTGACGGTCCCGAGCATACTTCTTCAAACTCTTAGCTCAAGAAATGTAGACAGAGCAAAAATAATGGAAAGACAAATGTTCAAAATCAGGACCAGATTTTAAATATTGCTTTTACAAACTTACATTCTCTGAAGAAATGAAGTCTGAAACTCAAATTGCTGACATTATTTAGTGGAATCAGTGATTAAGTGATCTGCTGGAGAACCACAAACACTATGAAAGGCATGGCAAAAATATGTACCGAAAATCAGGTTAGTGTTTAAAAATCTAGACAATTAAGAGCTTTGGTCACCGATAAAAAATGGATGCCATTCACGGTCTTGCAATGGGGAAGTCTGATACCACTGGCATTCCTCTCACTATTAAGCAGTGCTGGCACCACAACAGTAACTGTGGAGGTGACGTCCTGACCTTCCAGTCCACTGGAAAGAATAGGTCAGAGCAAAGGCCTCTGAGATGCATTTAAATATGAAAGTCTTAGCAGTGCCCTATTACTTATCTTACTAGTATCTGTGATGTTACTGCACAGTAAATTAAAAAGTGACATAATTATTTTTAATGCTTTTGCCTTTTTGATGGAGATTATGGAGAACTCCCTCCCCCATACCAGGACTTAATATAGTAAATGGGTCGGTATTATTTCTTGATATGCCATATAGAACTCAATAATATTAAAGCCAATTAGCTATAATCACTGCCAAATTATGTATGCATGATTATCTTTATAAGTGCTATATTAATGTGTTAAAGGGCTGCAGATTACCTACTACCACTGCAATAGTTTTCATATTTACCAGTGAAAGTTACACAGTATTAAGTTATAGCATTTAAGCTTATGAGCGAGATGTGCCATTTGTGCCATTCTTACGTATAACTGAATTACTATATTTCATTTCTTGACTAGACAGACAGGCCTTGAAAATGCATGTGTATTGCTTTGCACATCCATGTGCAGAGCACACATTTGCATAGGTTACAAAGAGTAATTGTTTGTAATGAGATGAACACCTCAGCCTTCCTGCAGTGCACGTCCCTCAAAGGCTAATGTGCAGGATGGCCATTACATACTTCAGCTGTGCACACTGCCCAACTCAGGGTATAAGTATAGGAAGGGATTGGTGGAAATGTCATGGGGGTGCAAGTGGACATTTTTGGGTAGGAGTCCTGTGGTGACCTAATGTGAGATGCGGTCTGGGAGGAATATTGTATGGGGGTGGGCTGTGTTGGGAGCCTTTATTTGGTGGTGTGAGTGTAGCCTCCTTAATAAGCTTCACTCCAATGTATGTCCCTTTTGGCCATGCTTTCACCTGACATAAAACTGTTTGCCTTGCTACAGCATGTCATGTGGGTTGCTGCACTGCAATTAAAAGTAGTCTTTGCACAGCACTCTCCAGCTAATGACATGATTTCTCACCTTCTTCCTCCTTGCCTACAGTACAGAACTGTAGCATTACAGAAATGCTGAGATTGTTAGTGTTGTCTATGAGCCCTCTGAACATGCCTCTTCAGAGAGGTTTACATGGCTAGTATTCTGCAAACCCACCATGATATTTACCACCCACAAGTTCTATGCCATCACTGGGGCATGCACACCTAATTCTCAATGCTTGCATTGGGGACACACCTGCCTGCTCATGCTTCTACAGTTATTTAGGACAATGCATTTAGACAGAAGTATCTGTTGTGTCTTGGGAGCATGTGGAAAATGATGTAGCAATCTGAGAAGTTATATGAGATACAAGTACTACTGAAGGCATCTTTTTTTCTATTTATTTATTTTATTTTATTTACATTTGTTATCTGGGACATGGAGCCCGTTTTCAGCTAAGACCTAGGGAGAAAAACTCCACACACAATGATATCGTAAAGATAACACAAATTCATAAAAATTAAATACAGATAATAATATACTTAATACAAAACTAATACATGTACATTCTAGTTGTACAGAGATAAAAGATTATGACTGTGGCTAGCATAGCAGATATTGAAATATAATGAGGGAATTTGATTGAGAGAAGCATCCATGGTGTCATAAGTTGTAGCACACTTAATTTAAAAAAAAATCTAAAATGGGCTACAGTAAGAAGATGAAGTTCTTTTGATAGGGGGATGGAGAAAAATTAGAGTGGGAGGGGATTGATTATCCAGGAGAACAACTGGAGCAGAACCAGCTGGATGTGAGATGTTCTCTGGTTTTAGTTTTAAAGACAGGGTAGTTGGGAGTGTTTTGAAAGTGTTGGGGGAGAGAATTCCAGGCCTTAGCTATTTTATTACAGTAAAGGCAGTTGCCATGATAGTTGTGTGACTGGGTTATTGTTAGCATCAATCTGTCGGAAGATCTAAGGGGCCTAGTATTGGTTTGCGGTTGAACTAGGGAGGACAGTGAGGGGCATAGGTTGAGGTTGTGAATGATTTTGTGTGCAAAAGTGAGATGGTTCAGTGTTAACAGGTTGGGAAGCTTAAGCCAATTCAGTCTTTGGAGAGCAGAGCAGTGATGAGATTTATGGGGATGATTGCTGGCAAATTTTGCAATTTTATTATAGCAGAATGATAGGTTGTTTAGGTCGGTTTTGTGGAGGTTTGTAAATATGTATGAGCAGTAGAGTAAGGTAGATACAAGTTGAATTTAGCTGTGGCTAGGCTGGCTTGATTTGTCAGGAAAGGTTTTGCACGGTAGAGAGATCCAAGTTTGGCCTGGACTTTTTTTAATTGACAGGGAAATGTGAATATCAAATTTCAGCCTGTCATTTATAGTAATGCCTAAGAGTTCGGTATAGTTTGTGGGTTCAATTGTGGTTCTATTGGTGGAATGAATAGTGAGGGATGAAGAGTGGCTACTGGATGATTTGTTGGTGAAAAACATCAGTTTGGTCTTATTGAGGTTTATAATGAGCTTGAGGTTGGATAGGTAGGTTTCTATTTCCTGAAATGCTTCTTGTGCTTTATCTTGAAGTTCATGGAGGGTTGAGGCAGAGAAGATAAGGGATGTATCATTTGTGTATTGTATTATTGTCACGAGTTGGTTGCTGAGTGTATACTATTGGTAAATAAGATAAAAAGGAATGGGCAGAGTATGGATCCTGAGGGTACACCTGTGGACACGGGATTCCCTTTTCCTCTCTTTACTGCTGTACCTCATTTTGTTGCTGCATTTCTTTTATTTGTATCCATTTATCATACTCCTTTCAGCAGCATCTTCCATGGCTGTGTCAGTGGCACTGCATAGGTCCCCATCCCACCATCAGGCCCAGCCTTTTTCCACCAGTACTCCACCTGGCTCTAGGCCTGCCTCCATATCAGGTTCATCAGTGGGGTGGCCAGGTGACATCAACAGTGACCTATGATAGTCTGTTACCAGGAGGAATGCTATTGCTTTCCCTGTTAGCACTGTCAGGCCTGCATAGTGTATTACATTGTGGGAGCTGGTGGAGTTTGTTGGGAATTTAGTAAACCATTTGGTGGAGTCCCATATTGGACATGTGGAGAGGGACCTCTTGTGGCTTAAAGTTTTTCACCACTAACTGGTGCTGTCAAAAATAACTCAGGAGTGGCCAAGTGATGGTTGTGGTGGTCTTCAGGATAGTGACTGATCTATCTTTCCCTGCATCTAGACTAGTTAGGAGCAGGATACCCAGCATATCCCCCATTAAGGTGTTTCCCTTTTTGTCTCTCATTTCTCTCCCTGGTTGCTGTCCAATCTTCCTCATCACTAATGTTCTTCCTCTGCTTGTATGTCTATAATTCTGTTGTCAACTCTACCATATGTCAACACTTCCCCTATTGGCACTTCCTGTGTTCATTTGTGCATTTGCTCTTCTATTCCTCTACCCTCTTTCCATCTCTTCCTTCCACTCATATCCTTTCCCATCTCTGTTTCTGTAAGAAAGGACACATTTTTCTCAATAAATATACTTATCCTCCCCTTTACCCTGTTCCTCTGCTTGCTCTAGTCTACTCCTGCTTTTTTGTATACCAACCTCCTTTACATGTAAAGTAAATTAATAGATTCCAGCCACTATCATAGAGTTATAATGTAGCACATGTGTACTGCTTAGTCACATACATAATACTTGATCACCGTGTGACTTCATGGTATTCTTAGCTGCAATTGTGAGAAATCATCTCTCAACACTGAGCTTGCAATTGCTGCAAGCAGTTTTTTTCTTAATTAGTAGCAGCTTCCAGTTAGTAAATTAATAATCACCTATACATTACACAACTTGGCATCTCTGGGGAAACTTCAGTACAGAAGTGTAGCTAGCTATTCTGGCACTCGGGGCCATCCTCTGATCTGCCCCTCCACACCCTCACCCACATAAAGTTTACTTTTAAACTTTAATACTCTGGTTGCTGCATTTGTAGCAAGCAGCTGCTACAGTTTATGCCACAAATGGTTCTGATGGCAAATGCAATGCCAGCATTTATTTTTGAAAGCCAGTGATGTTCTGAAGACCAATTGGCATTTGCCAATCACATTAACACTTTGCACCTAGGGTGGCTGCCCTCTTCATCCCACCTTAGCTATTGACTCTGCCACAGTGTGATTATTGTAGGCATGTTTTGGAATTCAATGGTCTGTGTAGTGATAGTCCTAATCAAAAGTATGTATAGCTTTGTTACTAACAGCATCTTTCTTTGTCTTCAGTAAATACATTATCTATATGACACATTGGAAAAATTAATACAGTTTCATCCCAGTTTTTGTGCTGCATGTTTATTACATAAAAACAAACATTTAAAGGAATGTAATTCTGAAAGCTGTTAGAAAACTTGTCATACCATTTCAATACAGTGCAGGGCATTACTGCCTGTATTATTTTATTAAAACTTTAACAAAGTAAGTACAATATCATCCTAGTCATTGTGTCAGCTCTCCCTACATTAAAATCTAGCAAGACTGTAGGGAGAATTCTCAAAATAGAAGTGGTCATCAAAGTGGAATCACTATTAACATTACTGCCTGTATTATTATCTCAAACACTGAAGCAAACTAACACGTTCTCATCCTTGTCTTTGTGTTGCATGGTACTTGCATTAAACCTAACAACATTATTTGAAGAAATGCATTCTCAAAATTTTTAGAAAACTTGCTACAAATTTTCATACAGTACTGGCATTACTGCTTGACGTAGTGTTTTGTTTTTCAAATGCCAGAGAAAGCCAGGTATAACCTTATCTCAGTTGTTATGTTGCAGGTCCCCCGAGGGTATTCTTGAACTGCCAGACTCACTCCGTCTGTCAAAATAATTGATAAAGAAGAAGCTGTCAGAAAGTTATATAAATAACCATTTTCTAGCTGCCATGATAGGGCCTAGCACAGGTCTGCCAAAATAATCATCCATTACCTTTCCATTACAGTCACATGCAATATCTGATTATAAAACAGATGATTCAGGTGGTTGCCTGGGACGCACGACTCCAGGAGTGAGCATGGTCATCTACTAGTGAACTGCAATTAAATAATTTTATTTTAACAAGTTGCAATATGTTGATCACTGCTATCTCATGTTGTTAGCTTATATACTGAACATTACAAGTAAAATAAGTATTTATATTTAGTTTTACTGAAAAAAAAAATAAACGCCAAAGTATTAGTTGTGTATGCTTGTGGTGCCTATCATTTGTGCATGCACAGCACAAACCACTGATATTAGGGGCAGGATGGCATTCAAACTTGCAGCATCATATGCATTTATTTTAAAGAAAATAAATATTTTCTTACTGTAATAAACCAATAAATGAGATGTGTTGCCCATATCAAAATCAATTACAGTTTTCACCTGCTTTCCATTCCATTATTCAATAAGATAGCAAAACAAAGAAAGCATGCATATACTGAATATTTGCAGACTCACAGTATAAAACAATAAAAAATCAGTGTCTCAGCAGTTAGAAACATTTTTGTCATATGAGAATATCAGATAAGCGCAATGGAGCATATGGTTTTGTAGGAGTACTTCATTTGGGCCAGACAGTAACCAGTAATTGTGTGTGTTCATGTGAAACAGAACTGAAATATTATACCGCTTATTTGATTTTTTTTATATTTTATTTTCATCAAAAATAGCTATAATTGCTGGCCTGAACAGAGGGGCTTACTGCAGAAGATAATGGTTGAATCCTGTAGTTTGTTCATTATTCTCAGCTGACTTTACAAGACTAATGTGATTTGTGTGAAGCAAATTGGAATTCTGTAGTTTTACTGTAGCAACAATTCACTTATCTGGCCAGTAATTCTCATCACATTCAGATATCTGAGATGCAATTAGTCAGCAAAGTGGCTATAACTGTGAGTGATGGGACAGGGACTATTTGTGGATGAATGCAACTTATAATGTTGTTTGTTCAGTTTAAACAGTCAGGCTTTGCATAACTAGTATGCATTTTTGTGAACTAAGTTAAAATATTTTACTGTGTATTACTACCTGAAATATATTACTGAATCCATTATTATTATTATTATTATTATTATTATTATCATCATCATTATTATTATTCATTATTCATTTTACTACAGTGTGCATAATCAACAATGCACATTATACCATGACCCCCCCAAAACGTGCACGCTGATTGGCCAGCGTGCACATTGTAAATCGAGTTATACTAATGGAAAAAGGTCCGGTCGCCCGGACTTTTTTCCATTAGTATAACTCTACTTTTAAAACACTGTCTCGCTATGTTAAATGGGTTTAACATAGTGAGACAGCTTTAAAATAAGCAACGGAGATCTCCGTTGCTTATTTTAAAGCTGTCTCGCTATGCTAAACCCATTTAACATAGTGAGACAGGTTTTAAAAAAAAAGCAATGGAGAAAGCAAGATCTCCGTTGCTTTTTTACTGTTTCGCTATGTTAAATGGGTTTAACATAGCGAGACAGTTTTAAAATAAGCAACGGACATCTCCGTTGCTTATTTTAAAGCTGTCTCGCAATGTTAAACCCATTTAACATAGCGAAACAGTAAAAAAAAAAAGCAACGGAGATCTTGCTTTCTCCGTTGTTTTGCCAACTCTGATGTACTGCGCAGGCGCGCAGTACATCAGAACTGCCGCGGATGCCAGACATCTGCGGAAGGGCAGTAAACAGGCATTATACTATGCCATTATTTAAGAAAAGTAATAGTTTCTTTTCTTAAATAATGTCATGGTATAATAGCAATAACCCACTTCTGGGTGTGGGTAATGCTGTATTTACCCACGGTTGGCTTTGTTTGGTCCCTCGGGCTTCGCCCTCGGGACAAAACCACGCCAACTGTGGGTAAATCCAGCATTACCCACACCCAGGCATGGGTTATTGCTATAGTAATTAATGAATGTGAAAGCTGTCTGGGGATGAAAATGACTGGCTGATCTCATTTGCTTATTATCGTAGGTTGGCTTTACAGCACTAACATGGTTTGCATGAAACAGATTGCAATCAGTTACTTTAACTACTGTTTGTGTGAAACAAAGTAGAAATGCATTACTGTGGCTATTATCTTTATTGCAAAGGGGTATGCCCAGTCATTATAGAGCCTATATCTGCTGGATGAGAGGGCAGAATAGGGGTGGTGTCTGTTGGTGCAAGTAACTTATTTTGTCACTTGTTGAGCTTAAAGAGTCTAGCTTTACAGGAAGTATGAATTTGTGTGAAATATATTGCAGCACTTTGGTTACTACATTTATGTGCCACAAATTTAAAATACATTATTTCATCAATGCTTGCTTGTTTTTCTCACAATCAGACATCTGATGTATACACAGTAAATAATGTGGCTTTGACTGCAGCGCATTGGAGCTGCATGTAGATGAACATGGCTGCTGTTATTTACTTATTGTTTTAGGCTGGCTTTGGCATATTTAATGTGATTTATGTGAGACAAACTGGAAGACTTTGTAGTGGCTACTGTTTTACTGAATCAAATTTGAAATATATTATTGTGACTATTATTTCATCATGAACAAATGTTTTGTGTATACAGTCAACACAGTGCCTGTAACTGCTGAGTAGTGGTAGTAGGGGATAGTTTGTGCCTTATCCATTTGTGGTTTGCTCACTTTAAACACTCATTAATTTGACTTTGCAGGTATCAGTCCAGTGTGCATTTTGTGAAGTTAACTAGAACATCTTACTGTGGCAACAGTGTGTTTGAGTGAATCAAACTTGAAATGCCTTACTGTTGCCATGATTATTATTATTTTCATTTTCATTATTTTTTACCACAATCACAGGTATCTGAGACGCACACAGTCAATGATATTGCTGTACTTGCTGGGTGCTGGGGCTTTCTGTGAATGCTAATAACTAGACATTTGATATATACACAATCAAAAAGGTGGAACTGATGGGTATGGGAACTGGCGGATTATATTGACCACAGAGTTTGTAATATGTTACAGCTAAAATATTCTGAAGTTAATAATTTTATTACTTGTTATAAATATACATTTAAAACAACTAAGAAGGACAGTCCATAAGAAAATTTACATTTATGTATAGTAATAAAATAAAAGATATGTTGGGTACCCATCTTCTGAAAATCCACAGTCAGAGGTACACTTAGTTTACCTTTGATTATGATTCGAACATGAAGCACTAGGGTAGAATTATCTCTGACAGAAAGCATTAAGACACAGTTATGGATAGGTATGATTTGACTGACAGGATAACTGGTTAGAAACACAGGCATTGCAGATGTTGACATGACTACTACATCTTTTAAAGTAATGTGTTGAATCTGAAGACTGAAAATGCATTCCTTGAAACATCAAAAATTTAAATAAAAAAGATGAGAATATACTAATTCTGAGATTGCAGTATCTCTGACAATCCTCCTTTCTATAACGCACAGTGATCTTGGGCCTGGTGTATAAACATAGTAGAGGATTGTTGAAAAAAACTGTAATAGGTGTTATTTATTGCATTCAGTTTGTTGAATATGTTTCCATCTGTAGGTTGCGGCTAAGAGAATCCTAGTTTTGCAGCACATGTCATTGCCAAGGTGGGGTTTGCCAGTGTGTATCTTCACTTGCCTTAATCTTTATAATCACTAACTTTTCTACAGCACAAGTGGAAAGAGAAAAGCAATATGAAGTTAAAAGGTTTGTAGTCATTATATTAGGGAATTGAATTTCACCTGTGCAGACACTCACCTTTATTTTCAGAAAAATTTGTTGTTAATCGTTCTGCTGTAGTACCTTAATAAAGCAATAATGTTGCTTCCGCATGCACAATACAAATGAAATACACATTTGAAGGGAACAAATAATTGAATGTGTGTTGAAGTAATATTGAAACAAACTTTCAAACGCATCTGATATTATAGGTTTATAGGTTCATATGTAAGCACAAGGCTAGCTGCTCTTGCAGGCCATTTTAAGCCTAGCCAGGCTCCCTTTTGGTGCTTGAATTAATGTATCCTGTTAGCTTACAGATTGGCCTTACCTGTCCCATGGTTAAGAAATATATAGCACTCCTAGTGAGAATAACTGGGATCATACCATAGATAATTTTAGTGGACCCATGCATGGCATAAAACATTTAGGAGCTGCTTCTGTCCATTAGAAGGGATCTATATTAGATAAGCGAATGATCAAAATGTTGAGTACAACATGCTCAACACACTTTGATCGAACGTCCATGTAATTGGAAGATGAAAATGCCAAAAACAGGAGTTCTGAAAATTTTTATTTGGCCATGTTTGTGAATGTAGCTTGTGACGTAAACACGCTAAACTGTCTCGAATGGCTAGGTAAGTGAATTTGCTTTGGGATTACCAGGAAATTGCCCTTTCCTCAATGTAGAGCAATCTCGGAGTCAGTATATTTAGTTAGGGAGGGTGTGGGGGGCAAAGCCCCACACCGTCTTTTAAAAGCAGAAGAGTCTGTTGAGGTTTAAAAGCTGTGAAATTATGTGAGTGAGTAGGGGTGTACATATATTGGTTGTATGTGTGTGTGTTGTATGTTAGTTTAGGGAAGGTGTTGGCCAAACAAAATATTTAGTTTAAGTGATTTTCAAGCTTTTAAGTTTTCAATTAGGTGAACATTCATTTGCAGTGTGTCGAGCATGTTGTGCTCGACATTTTGATCATTCGTTTATTTAATATAGACCCCATTAGAAGTACAGGAGGCAGTCTTCAGGTAGATTTTCTATTACTCATACAAAGAAGGAAGTTGTGCTTGAATGTATACAGGGAAAAACTCTGTATTTTTTTTTTTTTTTTGTTATGGGGAGTCTGTTTCAGGGAAGTGGTATCCCCTGTGAGATATACCTGCCCCCACAAAACCATTCTGCTGATATTGCAAAAGAGGTTTAGATCCTTGTACTGAGTATTGCTGATGCTATTTGTCTTGTAGATGTGCAGCAGTTTGATTGACATTGGGTTTGAGGACACATTATATGTCAGACACAGGATACCTTTTAGGAACCTATAGGTTACTGAGTATAGTGACACGGTTTTGAGGTGGTCCATATGGGGCTTATTGTTTAGGTTTTGTATCCTTTTAATAAAATATTGCTGTTCATATTCCAGATGCTGCATATGTCTGTACAGATACATGCCAAAGGGGGCATTTTACTCAGTGACTGGCCTAATTGGGGCTGAGGAAAGGGCGACAATGACAGCTCTAGATCTAGTCACAATCCCTTTGTTTATAAGCTGCACAGTATAGAAGGACTTTCTTATGACAATAGGCACATGTTGGTCGAAAGTTAGGTCACTATCCACATAAGTTGCAAATTGTTAACAAATGAGTGAACACTCAGAGATGTATTGTCAATGTGGCACTTCCTAGGAGTAAATGACTTCCCAAAGTATATAATAATGCATATTTTGGAAATTAGTTTCAGTCCATGAATCTGGCACCAGTTATTTGTTTGGGACAAACTGTCCAGCAAGATGCCTAAGTCATTTGTGATTCAACAACCACTCCTAGCTTGTAGTCATCTGCATTATTAGAGTACTATGGTGTTTGCTATTACTTCAGTGAAATAGATGCCAGACAGCAGAGGTTCCAGCACTAAACCCTAGAGGACTTTACTGGTCACTAGTCTCTTTGCAGAGGCAGCATCTCCTATTTTGAACTCCTGCATCCTATTTCTGAGCCATTTGACAATCCAGTAGGTATACACTAGGGTCAATGGAGGAAGTGGCAACTACTGCTATCAGATGATCAGCAAATATTACATCCACTTCTAAGTAGATGTATGACCATCTATAACAGGTTGCTGACAAACCTTGTATAAACAGAAAAGCACCCATATCATCAAATGAAGTTTTCCCTGGAAAGTGTGGTCCAATACCCATTAAATGGTTAAGAAATATCAGCATTTCCACATGTACTGCATTATCATATATCACAGTTTAATTAATATTTGGTCATATATCCTAGTCCCTTTAAACAAACAGGTAACTGAATGCATACATTTTTGGAGTGTACTGTACGCATACATATGCTCAATGCACATTGAATATACTCTCAGCAACTGATTAATTATCCATATGTGTGCCATTGATCTGGATCCTGGATGCTTTTCTCTGTTATTTCTTGGAAATAAAAGTAAGTGAACTGGTCCAAAAGGTATTTTTTAGCCAAAATCCTTGCCAGAAAGAGGAACACAGAAGATACAGTGCAAGACTGCATACAAAGCAAATCAAGAGTGTCCATAACTGTGCTGCATTGAACATTGCTACTGCACAGACTGAATACAACAGCAGGTAAAACAACTGATTTAAAGCAGTCAGATAAACAAAAGGGCAATGATGATTTGTAACAAGTTGTAAGAGGAGAAAAGCATTTAAACAGAAAACCTTGACATTATAAAACATGCACAGTAGCTAGCAAGAATTGAGAAGTATCACCTTCTTTTTGGCAAGTAGCTCAAATAATATGGGTTTATGTATGTTGACATAGACAGATATGTATTGAATGTTGGCAGGTGGAGTTAATCAAGCAATAATCCACCCCCCAAAAAAATATGTGAATATGTTTGTGTGTGTGTGTATGTGTGTGTGTGTGTGTGTATGTGTGTGTGTGTGTGTGTGTGTGTGTGTGTGTGTGTGTGTGTGTGTGTGTGTGTGTGTGTGTGTGTGTGTGTGTGTGTGTGTGTATGTGTATGTGTGTGTGTGTATGTGTGTGCATCTACTTCAAATGATCGAAGTTTCAGAACTTCAAACATTATATGGTCAATGACCTTATGATCGAAGTTTTGAAATTTCGAACATTCTGAATGTCACCATATAGTGCGGAATGTGAAATGTGCTATTTACCTTGCTGTAGTGCAATCGCGGAGTTTCTATATTTAATTAGCAGGGGGTGTGAGGAGGTGCAGGGGGACCCCCCCCCTGCAAAAACATGAACATATTTTTTTTTTTTTACTTTATTTGATGTTTGACGTTTCAGAACTTTGATCATATGATTGTCCACCATATGATGTTTATATGTATCAGTTAACTGTGAATAACAGTGAAAACTGGCCTGCAAGTATGCTGATGCAGGGGTAGTTGGGCAATGGGGAGAAAAAAATACTTGGGAACCACTCCATGTTTAACACAGAAGACTTACATGCCATACATATGCAGTATGACCCCAACATGTTAAAGCTCTGAATCAGCATTAAGATAAACAGAAAAAAATTGTTGTATCAGATTACTTTTACCTGCTGCTTGATAAGCAGTATGTTTGGCTAACCTAAATATGCCCCAATTGAGAAAGGCTGCCTTATGAGGGAGGTGCTGTTATCTGCAGCAATCATTCCAGTATTATGTAGAAGAGAACACTTAATTTCAACTTTCTAATCAATATTTCTAACCATTCAGTTAGTACATAAAAGGGAACAACATTATTGTATTTCCTTCAGGTGCAGCAGTCTAAAACTCTAATATGTTATTACAGGGACAGTGGAATATTAAAATATGATATCCCATGTTGCCTTATTGAAAAGTTATTCAGCTGTCTTTATAGCAGTCAAAGTTTATGTTTAGTAAGGATACTGCATACATATGTACGCATGGTCAGTAATGCCCTTCTAGCCTGCCAGCATACCAAAACCATTATTCATACAATATGTGCCCAGATTATTCTTAAAATATCTTAACAAGCACTTACTTTAATCTAATTTGGTAGTCTATTCCATGCATTAACTACTCTCTAAGAAAAGCAGTTAGCTCACTTCTCATTCCTATGTAATCTTCTGCATAGTTTGTCTGATTATTCTCTGATCCTTTTAATAACCTCAAACATCCACAGAGGTAATTGTCTCTAAATGCTGTATATATACATGAATAAGGTCTCTCCTCTTAAATATCTATAAGAGACACTGTACAAGTTAATAAATTTTAGCCTTTCATAATAACTTACATTTTCACATCCAGGGTTGTCCTTTGTATATTTCTGCTATACTCATGCAGATTTACTAATGCTTTTCTTCTTATAAGGTTTCCATATTGTTATTCCATACACTAATTTATTTGGGTCTAAAGTAACTTACAAACAATGACTTGATCATTTCTGATTTCCTAGACTTTTTAAATTGTTTTATATAGCCTGTAGTTCTATAACTCATTATATAAAATCATTAAGTAAATGGTTAATATGATTAGAAAAAAATCAAACCTGGATCTACCCATATATGCATCATCAATCACTATGTTCTGTACTACATATTCATCCTTCAATCTACATTGTCCAAATCTCATATGCTTAGTTTTTTAATATATTTCTCTGTATATTAATTTCCTGTGCCCAAACTGTCAATTTAGCCAAGTTGTTTTGTAAACATATCCTACATGTAAAAAACATAATTAGATTACCCATTTTCAAGACATCTGCATACAGACTGTAGAATACCTTAGATGAAAAAGATGTATCTGAAAGATACAACCTTAACAAGTATGAGCATAGGACAAACCTTATATGATACTTTACCTGCACCCCCTTATTTCACCTGTCCAATTACTGTATGATACTTACCCTGTTCTATTTGTGAGCCATGCAGCTATCCATCTTATCAAAACTACATTAATACCTACTTTTTTAAATTTATGAATCAGTGTTTTGTGTGCAACCTATCAAAGTTTGAAGTTAGATCTATTTAAATTACATAACCGCACATTTTTCATTTGTAGCTGTTATTATGCTGCCAACCTATCAAAGGCTGAAGTTAGGTCTATTTACATTACATCACTTTTCATTTGTAGCTGTTATAATGCTGCTACTGAACATCATGTTACAGCTGGTTACAGATCTATTTTTAACATGTGCATGCTGATATGTTTCAAGACCTTGCCTTTCCAGTTCTCACAATAACTTATTCAAAAGAACCTCGTCCATTATATTTCCCCAACAATAAAGTAAGTGTATGGCTCTGTAGGACTCTGTGTTTGTCCTGCCCCCCTTCCCATAAAGGAAGGGTTAACAGGTGCATGTCTCCAGTCTTGAGGAGCCTTGCCCATACTTAAATGACATAGTGAATAACAGATATAACAGTACTGTAACTTCATGCTGAATTGTTTTCAGGTCATTTATTTCTTTTTCTTCATGCATTTTGATGGGTCCACTTGGCATAATTGTTCTTCTGTAGGATCTGATTTAATTTCTATATCTGAAGTTACCTAGATGTTAGTAGAGCAAAGTATCACCCAAACTGTTTTGCATGAGATTTTTGCAAACAACATTTATAATCGGTTGTGTTTGAGAATACATTTTAAAATCTACACATAGTTTATCAATATGTATGTCTTTACTACTGCCACATCTTAGGTATTTATAAAATTATTCCCTATTATGCTCCATATCTTTATATATTTTTTTATTACATTTTCTTGCCTTATACTATGTGTAATTGCTCTGTCCAGCTTTATTTCAGTTTTCAAAGTTAATGTTGGACTTTGTTTCAATTTCTTATATTGTTGTCTCTTATCTTAAGCATCTTGTTCTTACAGAAATATAACCTACTAAACTTGTATGCCTACATCCTGATGTTGATATTTTTTGATTTTTCTGCATGCAAACAATTTCGCTTTCAAAACTTGTCACATCTCTTCTGCAGTTTTTTCGACTGAATGCATCACTCCAATTTATTTTATACAGTGACTGTTTTGCTTCCATATAGTTGGTTACTAACTGTCTGTGCATTGGTTTAGATTTCAGTTTGTTGGAATTATCTAGCAGTAATTTAACTTTTATTATACAATGACTGGCTATTAATATTCAAAAACAAGCAAGCTGATTAGCCAACCCAACTAGCGTCCCCATTGTAAATCTGATCGCCCGGACATTTTCTCATTAGTATATCTCATGATTTTTTCACTTTTCTTTTTTTTAAAACAAACAAAAAAAGAAAACGGAAGACATGAAATGAATGAGAGAAACAGTGCAGACAAAAATAAAAGGATAATCAGGTACATTCTGCAAAACTATAGAAACTTACCTAATTATCCTTTTATTTTGTCTGTCCTGGCTCTACATCATTCGCTAAAAGTTTTTTTTTAATTTGTTTTCAATAAAAAAAAAAAAAAAAAAAAAAAGGCAATGGAGATCTTCCTTTCTCTGTTGCTTCCTTTACACAGCAGTGATGTAATGCGTAAGAGTGGGAACACAAGTCCCATTCGCATGTGCAATAAATCAGAAAAAGCCCCAGAATACCACAAAACTGTGGAAAGGAAGCACAGAGGCATTATACAAAGACATTATTTAAGAAAGGTAAGTATTTTTTTTCTTAAATAATGTCATTGTATAATAGCAATAACCGACTATGTGGTTGTGGTATATTGATATTTACCCAATGTTGGCTTTATTTAATCACTCTGCTTTACCCTCATGATTAAACTAAACCAGCTGTGGGTAAATCTTGAATATACCACACCACCTCATCAGCTATTGCTTAATAACCTCATGATGTACCACTATACCAAATCAGCTAAACCATCATTCCAAAGTTTTGAACCCATGATCCTGTACATTATAATCAGAGCAATGTAACACCTCACCATCTGAGCTGTCAATCAGCTGCCATAAAATTTGACATGAAGTAATAGTCATTTCCTTAGGATCAGAATGTCCAGAATGTTTCATTACCTGATTGATATATATATATATATATATATATATATATATATATATATATATATAGTCTATATTAAAAGACCGAAGAGGTGTTTTAGCGAACACCTCTTGGTCGACACGTAATGAGTGAACGCACTAAAGCATGAACACTCAAAATAGTGATTTCTTTCCCTGGGAAAGAAATCGCTTGGCCATCCCCATGTGTTTGCCCCTTTCCTCACTGTAGTGCAATCGCGGAGTTGGTATATTTAATTAGGGGGTGTGGGGTGGGCAACACTGTTATGTTTTAAGTGTGTGTGTTTGTGCTAGTGGTTTTGACCATTCGCGCTTTAGTGTATTCGCTCATTACACTTGTCGACCAAGAGGTGTTCGCTAAAACACCTCTTCAGTCTTTTAATATAGACCCTATATATATGTATATATATATATATATATATATATTTTTTTTTTTTTTTTTTTTTTGGTACAATCTGAAACAGCTGTTGCTCATGTATATACACTGCAAATAATTTCCTTACTAATGTTGTTGTATCAATATTATTCCAGTCTGTTTCCTGTAAAAATAATTCTCCAGCCACTATTATTTTTCACTTCTGTGTTTGATGCAAGAAATGTTATGAATTCCTCAAGGTCATCAGTGCAAGACTTTGTGACTTTATACACCCCCATCAACTGTTATCTGTACCAGGGTTTTCTTTATTGTCACAGTTACACAATCTATAGTATTGGTGTTATCACAGAACATGTTTTAGTCACAGTTCTCATAACAGCCTTTAATCCCTTCCATAACACCAACACCTGATATTTTGCTAGAATGTCTTTTGCAGTGAATATTTATACCCTGATAGAACTGGTTTCCAATCATTGTTCTTTAACCATGTTTCACAAACAATAGCAGGCTTAGCCTTGTGAGAATACAACAAATTTTGCAAGAAAAAAAACTTTATTACTATTATTCCTAGCATTAACATCCAGAGCAGATATATCAAATGATGCTATCTGTGAACTGTTAAATTTCTGACCTGACAAAATCTTGTCTTGTGTAAGTTATATATTGCAATATATTTGCTGCTACTGCTGCTGCAAAATGATCAGCCATTGTCTTGACAAGTGCATGCCACCCTGTCTAACTACATGTGTATTCCAATTTAGGCATGAATGTTTTACACTATTCCACTTCTTTAAAATTGGCCATTTTTGCATGCGGGTATTTTCCCAAAACTCTTTTCATTCATGCTGACCTGACTCTCTTTTGTATTAGTGATTTGTGAAAAATACATCATAAAACTTCCTGCATCCTGTCAAGCATAACACTATTCAACGTTCATTATCCACTCTGTAAATATACCTATCGGTTCCTCTAATAACTGAATCTCCAGTTACAAGTAAATTAATTCTGGCCACATCTGAAGAATCTCTCACTTCTAATTCAATAATATCTGCTCTATCAATTTTTGCAAAGGAATGATCTTCATTGTCATTTGTCTTACTAATCCCACTGTTTTCATTGCTTATTTCATTTGTTATTGGCATATTAGAACAAAGAATCTATGGGTCTACTTCACTTACCCGAACAGCCTCATCACCGACTTGCACTTCGCTGAGACGACAGGAATGAAAAATCAGAAAAGTAACATCCGGAACATCGACTTTCCACTTGAGGTAAGTAACTGCTTGGCCACCCCCCCAAAAAAAAATAAATTAAAAAAAATTAATACCACACCCTCCCTAACTAAATATACCAACTCCGAGATCACCCTACCGTGGTGGTAAGTGGCAAAGTTCAACAGGATGGCCAAGCGGTTACTTACCTTGAGTGGAAAGTTGGCCTTTTGGATGCTGGTCGTCTGATTTTTCGTTCCTGTCATCTCAGCAAAGTGAAAATTGGTGATGTGGCTGTTTGGGTAAGTAAAGTAAACCCGCATCTATACACATTCTCAGATTCTCCTTTTTGTCACTGTGAGAAGTGATTTTAAATCAGCTAGCATTCAGGTAAAGCAGTCCTAGAATTCATTTAATAGGAGTAATGCAGAGGACACAGAGATTTTATAGATATCTACATTTTTCTCTGGCTTTTGGGGGGTTATTTGGTTAGAGTCAAGTAAAGTTGTTCTAAATTTCTTTTAATAGAAGGAATACCACAGACTTGTTCTGCTTCTTGATCCAGAGTCAGAACTCTGATGCTGATAGAATGCATTACAGTTCTGTACATGGATCAGATTTTGTATGTATATATATATATATATATATATATATATATATATATATAGTTTACTAGCAAAATGTTGCCATTAAAAAGAAATTCCCATAGAGGACAGAGTGAAATTAAAAATATACGTCAGGACACAATGTAAAATATGATGAATGAATTCAGTAATTTCGAAAGTTTCTCAGAACAGAGCACATGATGTCCATATAGGAGCTCAGGTAATTGAAACTCCTATACCTCACATCACATTTTTCAGGGGGACAAGCCCTCCCTGCACACCCCTGTGGAGAGCTGTGCCCCCCACATCTCTTGCTAACTTTATATTCCAGCTCCGAGATCACACTACAGTGAGGAAATGGTTGACTGTCCCAAATTGCACTGTACCATGATCTCTGTGCAGTACTTCAAGTTCATATCAGCAAATGCACAGGAGCTTTCGTTAATATGAACTTTCAAACATGTAATGTGCAGCAACATGGAAAATCAAGCATCCGTCTTTCAAATTTCCATCTGCAGAGCATCTGTATTCATCTTTTTGATACTAAACCTATATATATATATATATATATATATATATATATATATATATATATATATATATATATATATGTGTGTGTGTGTGTGTGTGTGTGTGTTTTTTTTTTTAGGATGAGCTGATTGGTTAGTTTTGTTAAAACTTTTACTCATAAATTAAAATGCAAGAAAAATGAGAATTTTCTTTTTTTTTTCTTTTGTTCCTTCCATCTTTCCTTTATTTCTTAACTTCTGCTGTGATTATACCAGTTGGTATATTGTTATATTTCACAGCTTGTGCAGTGATATGCATTTTACCACAGTATGCCACAAGTCAGAGTAGCTAATACTAGCATAAGCTGTGGAGATATGCTGATGAACATAAGAATAACTTTCATGTCAGTTTCCAATACAAACTGCACTTAGATTCAGGAAATATGCTGCAGTTTAAAATACAGTAATGACACGGTGCAATAACGTAATGATAAACACAGTATTTATAACAGTAAACAGTGTGATGTACATCTGGTATTACCAGGACATGTGTAGGTGTGGACAAACATGGATGGGATCCCACATTGTCAGGATATGTTTCCTACATAAATTGTCATCATAATAGGTTATGGAGTAGCTATCAGGTGAAACTGGGTCACAGTTATCCCAAATGAAGTGGAGATACTGCTATATGGATGGCTCAATGAACCCAGGAAGTCAGTGCATTTGTATCCAGTGAGAGATGCAGGCAACAATGAGATCTTAACTGCCTAAAGCTGCTGCTACTGCTGGTCTGTGCTTCTCCTGGCAACAATTGTATGCATAAGTTACAGTAGCTCCTGTATGTGGTAATAGGAACATGGGTTGTTACTTGACTATTGGCTCAAGAGCCATTTTAACTTTAGCCAGTTTTACCCCTAATTTACTGAAATAGTGCTGACGTGTCAATACCCCAAGGAATCTTATAAGTTATGATATTGATTTGTACACATCAAGTGTTCACAGGCTGCCATGTCCATTGGTCCAAGTTATGTATGAATGTGGTTAGGAATGAGCTTTGCTTCACGTGGATGGAAAGCTTTTTGCACAAAAAAGGTAATATTTGAGACACATAACCTTCCCTCTAGCATGTCCTGTTTATATCATAGACAAGGGTTAGGATCTTAGAAAGTGAATTCCTGATGCTATTTGTCTTATGGATATGCATTGATCCATCAGTGTGGGATCAGAGGATGCCTTGCAGGGTAGCCATAGGTCATCACATAGCAGTCTGCTGGAGACTGAGTGCAGGGCTACAGCTTTCAGATGGTCTGCATAGGGATTGTTGTTTTCTCCCAGTATCTTTTTTGTGTGGTACATCTGTGGTCTCTGAAACTGTGATAAATATCTGGTGAGGTACATACAAAGAGTCCATTACACTCAATGACTGCTCAGGTGAGAGCTGAGTCTAATGGAACAATGAGCTCCTTGTACCTGGATGCTATGTCCTCATAAGTTCTGCATCATATAATAACTTTCTCACCATAGTTGACACATGCTGGTCAAAAGTCAGGTTGCTGTCAACATGTGGTACTAGATTCCTAACCACTGTGTCTATGTTTAGGGGTGTATTATCAATGTGGTAATTTTCATGGATGGCCATCTTTCCAAAGGGTGCTATTATGCATTTTTTCAGATTGAGTTTTAGTCCATGGCTCTGGCACCAGCTGCTTTTCTGTGTCAGGCCCTCTTGAAGGATATTTGTGTCATTTGAGGATTCAAAAACCACACCTAGTTTGTAGTCACCTGCAAACCTGTTCAGCCAGAGGTCACTGATGTTTGCCTTGACTTCAGAGAAGTAGAGTCCAAAAAGAAGAGGCCTGAACACTGAGCCCTGTGGGATTCTGATAGTGATTGGCATCTTTGTGGATTTGGATTCCCCTGTCCTAACTTCTTGAGCTGTATCAGTGAGTCAGATAGCTATCCATTGGGTGGGATATGGATTTATACCTAATTTTGTAAGTTTATCTAAAATGAGATATTGTGTTGAATGCCTTGGACAGTTTGAGGTAGGCAGTGTGCACTGTTTTGCCTTCATCCATATCTTTATAGACCTTATTGAAGAAGTCTTCCTGGTTAATTAGGTAATTAAGTTATGATAGGCAAGAGTTACTAAGCATCATCACAGTAGTTCTTTTGGAGCCTCCCTTTTTTAATCCAAGACAACAAAATGCAGGGATAGGTGTGTAACATTGTTCTTCTATATATCAGTTGTTATGCTACATGTGCAGATTGTGCATTACTGAATAAA
Organism: Protopterus annectens; assembly: GCF_019279795.1. NCBI lineage: Eukaryota > Metazoa > Chordata > Ceratodontiformes > Protopteridae > Protopterus > Protopterus annectens. Next base: position 1,648,740,412 of record NC_056725.1, read on the forward strand.
GTATATACACTCTGATTATCAAATACGTGTCATTATTTGTCAGGTGCAGTCATACGTCCTTTGCCAGACAACCACATCTATATCTGTACTGATATACAGAAATGTACTGACTTGTGGTAATAGCACTTATCCAAAGGCATATGTTTCATTCCATGGCTAGGAGAATTAGGACATGTGATAATGACCGAAAGAAAGCTGCGTTCATGTGGATCTTCTGTGTAATCAGGGGCATTTGAGAGATGTGTGGTGTGTGTCTGCTTTACAGCACATTTGTAACCAAATAACAGAAAATGTGAGAAATATTTTTTCTGCATCTCATTTTCAGCCATATGCACCCTTGGTTATTTGTGTCTCAGTGAGTATAACTGGCTGGGCTGCTACACTCGCCCTTTTGTAGATGTGGCCATTTGGTTCTCGCCTTCCTCTCAAGTAGCCTTTGGGATCAATGAAAGCAGTGCTGATACTTGTATATGTTATATATGCTTTATATGGTTTATTTATTATGTCACTCTCACAGCACACAGGGCCATAACCAGTATTCATAGGGTCATAGGTTCATAGGTGTGTGTACTAGGCTAATGGCCCTGGAGTCTTTACAAGCCTAGCCCATAGGATTACTCTGGTATTGTGCCACCCATTAGTTCCCAGTGCCTATGTCGAGTAGAGCCACTGGAGTGATCCCTGGGGTGAGTTTTTTTATTTCCCATCCACTCATCAAGATTTCTCTTGGAGAGGGCCAGTGAGGTGCTCTGCTTGACATGTATGGGAAGAATATTCCATAGCATGGGCAGTCTCTGGGTTATGAACCTGTCCCTCCAGCATGTTCTGTTGATTGTGTAAAGAAGTTGAGGTCTCTGGAGCATGTTGTGCAGAGCGATTGGGATTTATTTAGATGTAGCATTTCTAATAGACCTGGGTCAGACATGGCTCTGTAAGTCAAGCAGCGATCGCCTCTAATTAGGTGATATGAGACAGAGAATAGTTGGAGTTTTTTTAGTCTGTCTATATAGGACAAGTGTTTAAGGCCTAGGTTCCTCTTCATGAGGTACTTTTGTGTCCTCTCCAGTTGTTGCAGGTGTCTAGTGAGGTACATGCCAAATTGGGCATTGTACTCGATGACTGGCCTAATGAGGGAAGAGTAAAGGGAGACAATGACCTCTTTCTTCCTGGATGCAAAACCCTTAGTAATGAGATGTGCCACATAGAAGGACTCTCTGACCACAGTAGCAATGTGGTGGTCAAAAGAGAGGTTGCTGTCAACGTGTGTTCCCAGATCTCTTATAATGCCTTCTGTGTTCAGTGGACTACCATCAATGTGGTAATTAAAGGGAACTGGGTTTTTCCCAAAGGGGATGATGACATTTTTTGGCATTGAGCTTAATGCCATGGTTCTGACACCAGTTGTTGGTCTCACTGAGGCGTTTCTGTAGGATGTCGACATCACATGGGGAGTTAATAATAGCTCCCAACTTGCAACTGTCTGCGAACTTTGTTAGACAGAGTCCCTTCGTGTTTGCCTGGACTGCAGAGAAGTAGATATGAAAACAGGAGAGGACTCAGGACCGAACCCTGTGGGACTCCACTCATGACTGGTCTGCAATCTGACTTGGAGTCAACTACTTCCAGACTGTGGGTTCAATCTGTGAGAAAGTTTGCAACCCACCTAGTTATATAGGGGTTGATGCCTAGCTTAGTGAGTTTTTCTATGATTCCTAAGTGGGGAATGGTATCAAAGGTGTTGGCCAGATCAAGTTAGGCTGTATAAACCACCTTCTCTTCATCCACAGCTCTGGTGACTGACTCAAAGAAGTCGACCATGTTGAGAAGGCATGATCTACCCTTCACAAAACCAAACTGTGTAGGATCCAGAGTTTGGATATTCCCTATATCCTTGTTTATTAGGTACATGATGATGCATTCCATACCTTTGCATATCTGACTCGTCAGGCTAATGGGGCGATAGTTCCCAGGGTCTGTAGTTGCTTCTCCTTTGTGAAGAGGGATGACTGTAGCAGTGCACCATTTGGTAGGGACAAAGCCTGAGATGAGGCTATGATTGAACATGGCACACCGGTGGGGTGACAGTTCACTCTGTAGTTCATGTAGAACACAGTCAGGGATATTGTCAGGTCCCATAGAAGCTGTATTCTTGGCCTTGGACAGTGTTTTAACCTGTGCAGCAGTAATACTAGGTGCCTGGCAATCTGTTGGCATTGTGTTTGGTCCTTTGGGAGAGAGGGGTAAAGTTGGCACTGAATCTGTCGGCCAGTATATTGGCAATATCTGTTGGCTCGGTATAGGAGGTACCATTGTGCAATAGCTCAGAGCAATCTGGGTATTTGCATGGAGATTCTTTACATTACTATAGAAGGCCTTGCAGTTGTCTTTAGTATCTGCTGCAATTCTGTTTTCATAGCTAGCTTTAGAAGATTTGATGAGGGATCTCAACTTTTTGCCGAGGCTGATAAGAGAGTTTTTCCAGTCTTGGGACTTTACCTCATTCCGCATCAGTTTCCTCCTTTTATTGTAGAGTTGGTTTATGGCAGGGGACCACCAGATTGACTTCCTTTTTTTGGAGGAGAACGTCTTGGTTCTATTGAGTATGTCGAGATCCATGCATTTGTGTACGTGTTCATACAGTGCATTGATGTATGATTTGGCGGTCATGCAACTATTCTCCATTTGAATGTGTGCCGTGAAGTTAGCCACTTCTGTTTTTAGGAGACCAAAGTTAGCTTTGGAGAAGTTTTTCATGATGGTTAACTTTGCGGGGGGGAGTGAATGTGGATTTCCAAGGTGATTAGTTTGTCATCGGATCTAACCAGGGAGGAGTTGACTATTGGTGTAGAGTAATGGTTGCCCATGTTAGTAATGACCAGGTGAAGGATGTTGCTACCTCTAGCGGGGGTAAGAATGAGCTGGTACAGGGTATTGAAATTAATGAGTTCCAGGAAACGTTGGGCAAATTTATTGGTACACGAGTAGTTTTCCCCATTAATGGAGGGGTAATTGAACTAGTAACCTCATAAGAGGTTACTAGCCTATTGGCCATGAGGCCCTTATAAGCCTAGCTAAGAGTTTAACCCATGTTTATACATGTCAGCACCTGATGCCGATGCCCAGTTCAACAGGGAAATGGGTGGAATCTCAAGGGTGTATTTCCTGTTTCCCATCCAGTTATCCAGGTTGCACTTGAAAAGGGGTAAAGAGGTACTCCTCTTGATGTGGAGAGGGAATCTATTCCACAGATGGGGGAGTCTCTGGGGCACAAATCATCCCAGCAACATTTCCTGTTGATGTCATAGACCAGGTTGAGGGCACACGTGTGGGTTATTCGAGTGGAGCTTGACTTACGGATCTGCAGGAGTCCCATCAAGGTGGGGTCCATGACAGCCTTGTATGCCAGACAGAGGTCACTTCTGAGGAGTCTGTTTGAAACTATATGTGTATGGTAGATGTTTGAGGCCCTGGATTCTCCTGGTGAGGAACCTATGTGGTCTCTCCAGCTGCTGGATGTGCTTTGAGAGGACCATGCTGAAAGGGGCATTGTACTCAATAATGGGCTATATAAGGGAAGAATACAGGGGATGTTTTGACCTCCTTGTCCTTGGATAAGATACCCTTACTGATGAGTTGGGCCATGTAGAAGGCTTTCTGCACAAAAGAAGCAACATGGTAGTCAAAAGTCAAGTTGCTTTCAACCTGTGTGCTCATATCCCTAACGACTGATTGCATGCTTAGGACATTGTTATTAATGTGATAATTTGTGGGGACATCACTCTCCCCAAAGGGGATGATGATGTTTTTTGTGGTATTCAGCTTGAAGCCATGTTTCTGGCACCAGTCATTTGTTTGAGTGAGACCCTCTTGGAGGATGTCCACATCACTAGGGGATTTGGTGACAGCACCCAGCATGCAGTCATCTTCAAACTTGCTCAGTCAGAGCCCACTGTTTTTTCCCTGCACCTCAGAAAAGTATATCCCAAATAACAGAGACTCCAAGACAGTACCGTGGGATATACCTCTTGTTACGGGTCTACTGCTTGAGGTGACTTCCCCTATTTTGACTAGGTGGGTTCTATCAGTGTGCCAATTTGCTACTCATCTGGTAACATACAGATTGCTGCTTGGTTGAGAGAGTTTATCTGTTATGGCCAAATGGTGAATAGTGTCAAAGGCTTTGGCCAGGTTAAGGTAGGCGGTGTGCACTGTCCTCCCCTCATCCATGGCTTTGGTGACTGTTTCAAAGAAGTCAACCAAATTTAACAGACATGATCTCCCCTTGACAAAGTCAAACTGTGTGGGATAGAGTGTTCGTAGGTTGCTAATGTCCTTGTTAATGAGGTCCATGATAATCCGTTCCATGGCCTTGCATATCAGGCTAGTTATGCTGATGGGTCTATAATTTTCTGGATCGGTGGATGCTCCAACTTTGTGCAAAGGGATGATGGTGGCTATCCTTCACTCAGCTAGGAAAATGCCAGTACTCAGCTTTTGGTTGACTAGGATGCCTAATGGTGCTGCAAGTTCCCGCCTGAGTTCATGTAGGATGCAGCCTGGGATGTTATCAGGTCCCATGGAGGCTGTATTTTTTGCCTTTGAGAGAGCAGTGATGACCTGCTCTCTACATATAAAGGGAAGGGGGCAGGTACTGGAGATGTCCTAATCTACTGATGGGTTGACAGAGGGGTGGGGTTTTCACTGAATCTATCAGCCAGCAAGTTTGCTATATCTATGACATTTGTATATGTGGCATCCTTGACCACCACTTCTCCACAGATCTGGGTATTTCCTTTGAAGTTGTGAACATATGTGAAGAAGGACTTATGATTGTTTGTAGTAGATCTCACCATTTTGGACTCAAAGTTTGCTTTGGAGGATTTCAGTAGTGCTCTCATTTGCTTGTCCAGGGTAAGGAGACATTGCTTCCAATGGGGCACCTGCTCCTTCTTGGCCTTGGACATCAATTTTTTGCTCTTGTTATAGAGCAAATTTATTACAGATGTCCACCAGACAGGTTTACTTATCCTTGCAGAGGATGATATAGTCCTGTTGGGTATTCCTGATTCCATGCATCTATATACATGTTCATATAGTGCTTTGGTGTAGTTTTGGATATTGGTGCCAGTGCCTACAGAGGGGGAGGGGGCTGTGAAGCTGTTTATACCCTCTCTCTCAGGAGGCTGTAATCAACTGTGGAGACATTTTTATGTCTGACCCTAGCTAGATGGTTATTGTGGGAGATGGTGACTTTGAAAATGACCTCTTTATGGTTGTATCTTACCAGGGATGATGATACTGTATGGATGCTGCAGTGGTTACTCATGGTGTTTACTTTCATGTCCAAGATATTTTCACCTCTTGTGGGGGCATCATTTAGCTGTTCAAAGGTGTTTGCATTGACAGCATCAATAAAGCTCTGGGCATTTGTGTTTTGGCATGAGTAGTTCTTCCAATCTATGTTTGGGTACTGAAAGTCATCCAGGATCAAGGTAAAGAGTTGAATTCTGATAAAGTCTAACAGGCCCATATAGGAAGAATGGGCATCTTGAGTCAGAGTTGGGGGCCAGAAGGAGGCTATGATTTGAATAGGGGTCTTGTCAATGGTTAACTTCACCTTGAGTGTCTCCTGTGCATCATACTGTTTGACCATCCTGGAGGTGTGTATGTCTTTAATATATATTGAAACTCGACCTCCTTTTGCTTTACTGCCCATATTTTGGTGTCTGAATGTATGATAGGATGGGTATCCAGGTAAGGCTGGGGTGCTCTCCACAGCTGTGAACCAGGTTTCTGTGACTGTGCAGATGTCTGCATTTTCCAGGGTTAAGAATGCTTGCAATGAGTGCAATTTCATGTTTAGACTCCTAGTGTTTAGCAGCATGACCTGTAACCTGTTTTGCTGACATTTTTATGTTGGTAGTTTTAACCTCATCAGTTTTCCTAAAACAAGCCCTATGGGGGAGGCATGAACCTTTGCCAGAAGTCTGAAGCCCAAGTGAGACAGATGCAGGCCATCTCTGGCAAAGTATCATGGCCTGTTGATCTTATCTTCCCAGGCTGTCAGGTACTGAATCCCCCTGGAATCGCGCCAGAAACTAAGCCAATTGTTAAAGTCAATCATTTCCTGTTTGTATTGAGGCATCATTCTGGGTGATGGCAGAATGCTGCTTAAGGCTAGGCACATATCTGCCTGGGACACAATCAACAAGCTCAAGCATGTCTCTCTTCATATATTCCAGGGAGGTATGTCTCAAGTCAGTCACCCCAACATGGACTATGACAGAGTCATAACAGTACCTGTTGTTGAGAGACTTCAGTGCATATATGATATGGCAGATTCTGGCACCTGACAGACAACTAACCGTGACTTTCTCCTTATCCAGCCTGGTGAGAGACACATCTGTGTGTCTCATGATGAAGTCTCCTATGACTAATATGTTGGGTTTATGTTGAAACCTTAGTGGCTGTGAGACACAGGTGTGTGGACTATGAGCGGTATGTGGTGTGGAGGGCTGTGGAGATCAATTGTGTGTTTGCCTCGAGATCTCCTTTGTTTGAGTGTGTTTATGTTGAGGACCTCCACATATGTGGGTGTGTGTTGTGTAGGTGTGGGTGGTGTTTGAGGTGCAGTGATTGTTTTGACAACCTTTTCTGTGCCAAATATACTGGCTTGAGAGGGAGAGAGAATGGACTCTCAATTCCTAATGTAATTGCATCTCTCACAGATTGTGTTGCTAGGTGGTGGTAGTAGATGGTTGTCCATGTACATGAGGCAGTTGCTATACTGTATCAGGATGCCCATATCAACCAAACTGGCAGGAGAAACTGCAGGACATTGCCCATCCATATTTGTCAGAATCTGAGGGAAAAAGGCCAGGGAGACCTAAGGGGTGGGCCTAAATCCCAAGTGCTTAAACCAAAACTAAGAGGCTTACAATAACACTTACAATTTAGACAGGCTATAACCAAGTAGTAATACATGCAACAGAAAAGATGCAGTTGAACACTTTAGAGAACAAGCAGCAGGAAAAAAGCAAGATGAACAGGAAAACACATGATGTATCGCCACCATGTTGCTGATAGCCAGATACATACTGTGTTGATAGATGGCAGAGTATCTTGTGGCAGTTAGCAGAGGATAGTGCTGGCCAATTTGGATGTGCAGGGTATGTACATAGTGGAGAGCAATGTAGGTGGTCCTGTGATGTGTTCCCCTCTTCTTGTCTTTCAGAAACAATGAACAGATGGAGGCACCCACCTTTTCTGCTGCCAGTAATGACGTGATCTTGGTTGGCCTCAGACTGCATTACAGCATCCTGCTTTTCAGGAGTCATCAAAATCAGGAGCAAAGTGCTGCACTGAGGGCTGACCTCATTACATTAGTAAACCAAGTAGGGCTACAGGAAAAAAGCTATGAGCAGGTCTGACACCGGGTGACCGATATGATAAATGCTGCATGGCAAAGGGCGGCTGCTCTGGCCAGGGACCATGCTGCCACTGGTAGAGGGCCTGCAGCAGAACAACCACTCTTAGTCACAGAGGAGTTTCTGGCAATCCTGGGATCAACTACCAGCTCCCAAGTATCCATCACCCCATATATTATGCAGGTGGGTGGCACAGCTTCCACAGCAGAGGAGTGTCCAGGTAAGACTCCTGTGTTCATCACTGTAATACTGTAGCAGTCATTGTGGCAGCCTCTGTATACCAGTACATAGATGTCAGGTCAATCTGCATGTGGGGGGTTGTTTGTATCACACACTTGTGCACACATAATCAGAATGTCAGCAATGTGGGCAGTAACAGAGTTCCTTCTGTACATGTTGATATATGCACATATTATCCTTTAATAATGCCACATTTGTGTTTGCTGACAATACCTCTCCCTCACATATCCATAGGTATATCTGGTGTGGCCGGAGTCCAACATCCTGCAGCTGGTGAGTGTGAAACTGTTTAGATATGGCTCACATATACCCTAAGAATGTTAAGGGCTGTCAGTTTGCCATATACACAACGGTTACGTTAACCAGAGTACAATATTTGTATGTTCAGTTTTGGAGGGGTTCACTGTAGTGCACTGAATCAGTAATCATAGTAGTGTATTTGCAGGAGATGTAAGATACTTGCACTTATTTTTGTGATGGTCTATGCAGTCTGATATACAGGTGGAAATAGTATGGTGAAGACGGATGCACTGTGTTTTAGGTGTAGGTCCATCACATACACTGACATTTCGTTTATCTCACAGGTGTATAGTACTGGCAACATTAACTGGGCATAGCTGCATTGTATGTTATTAAGGGGCTGTCTTGTCTGTGTATGTCATAGTCTGCTTGTGTGTTGTGCGTGGGATCAGAAATAAGATGTGGTATGTATAATGCAGTTGTAGCACATCACCTGTATATGTGTGTATGTATGTGTGTGTGTGTGCGTGTATGTGTGTGTGTGTGTGTGTGTGTGTGTGTGTGTGTGTGTGTGTGTGTGTGTGTGTGTGTGTGTGTGAATCAGCAGATATAACAGTGCAGGTATTAAAGTAGGTATGTTGTCTTCCTCTTCACATGTGACCATGGGGGTTGGAGTGTGTCCCCATCACAATCTGATGTCAGTGTCTCATCAGACTCTGATGATGATGTTGGCCATAGTGAAGCACAGGTGGAGTTGTTAGGGGGCTGAATCTGTCCCATGGGTTGACATCTCACTTCCTCCCCAAATTTCCCCGCACACAGTTAGTGTGCCCACACATACCCAGTCCCTTGTGGCCACAGATATTGGACAGTCAGAGTTTGTTGGCTTCAAACAGGAGAGTGTGATGACTATGGCATCAATGACTGTAGAAACTATCCATAGCTAGACAGCTGGTGAGGTCCCACACAGGCAGATTGACAAGAGTGCTCGGAGGAGAACAGCTGCCCATCCACCACCTGTCACAGGTGTCACATCATGAGTCACATGATACATGTTTTTGTCCATCATGGAGACACAGGCATGTTCCAAATGCAACACCAAAATGGATGCTCAGGATCATGGATGCATCACTCTCTGGCATCCGTGCCTCCATCCACAACCCAGATGATGCCATGCATCACTTCACTGATGTAGTGGACAGATGGTGGGGTGAGACATTGTCAGTCCTTGACCGCACATTGTCTGTGTTAGAATATGTGGTGGGAGTAGGGTGGTAGACACGTGGCCGTAGGTCAGCAACATCTGCTGAGAGTCCACGTGACCATGCACACTCACGCTCCCATTGTTGCAGTACCTCCAGCACTGCAGAAGGGAGGGTGCTGTCCACACCATGACGTGGCAGGCCATGGGCATGTGATCCTGGGTGGTCCCATGAGGGACACGGACCCACCAGACACCAATCACCATCATTGACTAGTACCACATCTGACCCTGAGTATGGTGATGCCAGTGCCACTCCTGGTAGAGCCAGTTCCTGTGTTCGTGGTCAGAGACGGTGAACTATCCAGTCTGCCATGTACAGTCCACTGCTGTTAAACATACCCATGTGTAGGACTAGTACATGGCTTGACTGTGTACATGCAAACACTCATACATCAGTGTCACATGCAGGTCACCAACAGACACACACAGCACCTCTCCATTGCCCAGCTGACCACCACCCCTTCCTGACCCCCACATACAGTGTGAACTGTTTGGCACAGCCTAGGCCTCTGGCACCCCCACACCACACTCAGTGCATGTGATGATTCCTGTGCCACATCCCTGCCATCCATAACATCAGTGCAGGGACATGCAAATACATGTCTGATACACAGGGTGACTATAGTACATTACATGACATTGTTTACTGTGGTTCTGTTATGCCATGACAGGTGCTGTCTGCTGGCATGTGTCATGAGTACACATTAACATGTTTGTTCCTTTGTTGCATGATGTTAGATTGGCAGAGGTGTTGCAGACTGACAGGTGTTTCTCAGAACTTTGTAAGTTTCTGTTGTAGAGGTCTGAGTGACTATGTTGTGGAAACTTGGTGGCAATACAGTGGTTCAGTATGGCATGGTAGCAAAGCAGAAATACAACATCACCAAGATAAGGCTTTATATGTGCAGGGTTACCTAGGTGTGTCTGTGCAGAGCTGTGTGTCATGGGCAACTGGATGGACAGCATAATCCTGCATGCATATTCCATGACAAGGCATGTCACCCTTGATACGTATCACCTGAGTGATGGGCACCTACAAATGTAGGTAGTGGCAGATAGCATTTAAATCTAAGTAGATGTAGGCTATTTAGGGGCAGCAGGTACTCACAGAACCTTAACATGTTTAACCATTGCACACACATAGGCAGACTGACACACTGCTGCAAAGGGGAACATTTACATACATACACATATACACAGAGTTGGCTTTTTTGTGATTAGACCCCTACTATCTAGTATTATATACAATAATACTACATACTAATCGCATGTACCATGGAGCTTATGTGTTGTGAGAGTGTCTGCCAGTGATGTTAAAGGGGGTGACATCAGTGGGGCCTATAAAAGAGGCCAATGGGGGGTTAATAGGGCCTACAAATGTAGAACCAATGCACACACATAGGCAAGACAGATGCACTGTTGCGAGGGGTATATTTACACACACACATACACTCACAAAGATGGCCTTTTTGAGATTAGAACCCCTACCTATCGAGTTGTAGATACTATAATACTATGTACTAATTGAATGCACCACAAAGGTTATGTGGTGTGGAAGTGTCTGCCAGTGCATTTAAGATAGATGATATCAGCAGGACCTGTAAAGGAGGCTAATGGGGGGATTGACAGGGCCTGAAAATGTATAACCATTGCATGTAGATAGGTGAGATAGACTCACTGCTGTGAGAGGACATATTTACACACACACACACACACACACACACACACACACACACACACACACACACACACACACACACACTGACAGAGTTGTCCTTACTGACAGTAAACCCCCTACCTGTTGATTTGTATACACTATAGCACTACATACTTATTGCATACACTATGCATCTTATCTGTTTTGAGAGTGTCAGCCAGTGCTGTTAAGGTGAGTTACATCAGCAGGCCTTGTAAAGGAGGCCAATTGGGAGGTCAACAGGTAGGCACAGGGCCCTAAAATGTTAAACAATTGTAACCAGATGGGCAAGACAGGTAAACTGCTGCAGGGTATATATTTACACACACTCACAGAGTTGCCCTTATTGAGAGAGGATCACCTACCTATCTAGTTATGTACACTACGATACTACATACTTAATGCATGTGCCACTCAGCTTATCCATTTTGAGAGTGTCAGCCAGTGCTGTTAGGGTGAATTACATCAGCAGGCCTTGTAAAGGAGGCCAAAGGGGAGGTCGACAGGTAGGCACAGGGCCTTAAAATGTATATCCATTACACAGAGATAGGTGAGGCAGACACACTTCTGCAAGGAGATATAGTGATACACACACACACACACACACACACACACACACACACACACACACACACACACACACACACAGGTACCTGTTGTGAGATTAGAACTTCTACCTGTCTAGTAGTATACACAAAAGCACGATGTACTTTTTGCACGCGTCACAAAGTTTATCTGTTATTGGAATGTCAGACAGAGCATGTGTGGCCTGCAGAGTGAACCTGCTTTATGATGTTAGTGTGTCTAGTATCCTAGCAGTGGGTTATGTGTTAATACCCCTGCTATGTGTGTGTACAGGTACCAGTTCCACCATGTCTGCCCGGTTGCAGTTTGCTAGGTGGACAATTGGCCATTAACAATATGGCCTGTCAAACTTCTGTGTTGATGACATTGCAAATTACCCCACCTGCTCACCATTGTCTGTCTACAGGGTAACATTCCACAGGCAGAGGTTTCTGTGTTTGGGTGGTTCTGTCATTATGCAGCTTTGGTCTAGTTACCATCAAACAACTGCTGTTTGTGTAGGTACAGATAACCCCAGCATCCTGCATGTATGTGTGGAGATTCGTACATCCCCATACGCATATACACATGTATATGCATTTATATTTATATATATATATATATATATATATATATATATATATATATATATATATATGGGATCTAACTGTAGCTGTGTGTGTGTGTGTGTGTGTGTGTGTGTGTGTGTGTGTGTGTGTGTGTGTGTGCGTGTGTGTGTGTGCATTATATGACTGCATTATACAGATATATGTGAAGGGTCTAAATCACTCTACAACTTTATTTATCTCTCTCTCTCTCTCTCTATATATATATATATATATATATATATAATATCTTTGTCACATACTGATAGATTGGGTAATCATGTGTGAAGGGGATAGGGAGAGACAGATACATGTGCATAGCTGCCTTTATGCACACACATTTTTTCTATATCACTTCCTCAGGCAAATGAGGCATCAGACAAGGGCTCAAGTTAGTTAAGTGTAGGAGCCTGCCCAGTGTGACTATCAGTACTTAGAAGGTGACTCCAGGCCAGACATACCTATACTTCAGTCCAGGATTTTGTGTGCTGCAGCCATTTGACTGCTGCACCTGATTCAACAGTCAGCTACTTGATATATTGTCCAAGGCATTCCCTGGCAGTGTGCTGAATATAATATATGTATCATACTGATCAAGTGTGATGATTGTAATAAAATGTATGGAGTTCTACATATGTATGTTATGTTGTATATAGCATTGTGGATTTCTGGTACATTATTGGCAAATTGTTATAGGTTGACATTAGGACATCCTGACAGACATTGGAGTTACTGACTCCATACACATCAGCAAACCCATGCTAATGGATGGCCTGTTAGTTTCTGCACTTTACACATTTATCTGGCCAGTAGTTATTCCTTCCCCTTCTATTTAGGCCTTTGTCTCAACCCTGTTCGTGGCTTTGTGCAGATTTCCTGGTGTAAGTAGTTGTGGGTATGATGTGACTGGGCTACATGCTGTATCAGCAGACACAGGGTGACAGTCTACATACCTCTTACTGTACATGTTTCTGCAGAATGTCCAGCATCCCACTCCATATGTCTGCTCTGTTCCTCATACAGTTGTGGTTTCCTGGTAATATACTATTACATGGAGACCACAGAAAATTACTGACACAGTTAAGTGATGTTTTTTACATCCTGCTGCTAATCTGACCTGTTGCAACCTGCTGTTATACTAGCCACTTACTAGGTTACTCAGAGTATCTATAATGTCTTTTTGTCTGGCCCTCTGCCACTCATTGTCTCTGCCTTTGTCCAGCTTTCTGGCATGAACAGACAGAGGCATATTGACAGTCTGTAGGACTCCTACCATATGAGTATCTCACATGCAAACGTTGTAGGTGCAGCCAGATTTGAACCTTCAACACCATTAACCATGCTAATGTACTTAGGCTAATGAGCCACCAGAACGTGAGGTTTATCTTCACATGCTATCAACAGCAGACAGACATACACTGTGTGAGCCCTGCTGTGACCCCTGCATTTTGTGTAAAATAGGACATTTGGGCAAGCTCTTTCTGACAGCCCTTGGATTGTGTGGTCTGCAGATATATCCTTGCAAATATACTGTTACTACAGTTGTATGGGAACACTGGAGTGTTGGGAGTCGTGGACTCTGGCATTGACAGTGTTGCATCTGTCCTATGACCCCACTATTTGGCATTCCCCTTACATACTGCAGTGGCTTTTGCAGCCCTGTGACCTAATGCATATTATGGGGCACCCAGTATTGGACAGAGTACCTGTTGTCCCAAGTAGCTGTTAGTTTTCTGCAAGTAGCCTAGCGAACACTGTATTCCCTTACATAGATGCAGTAGGTCCATACATATGCTACCATAGTCTAGTACCTCATACATTTATAGTAAAAGAGATTTTCTTACCTTGTGGATGCAGCAGTTGAGAGACCTGTGTCCCAGGGCTGACATTGACTGATCCACACAGTACACAGCCAATACATGGTAAAGGAGAGGTTGTGTCCTGTGGCTGGCATCTTTTTTACTATGTATGTGAGTTAGAGTAAGGTGTCAGTCCCTAGGACCCTAGGTTGTCAGTGCATGTGCTATGCATTGCCTCTTTGCCATGACCAGGGCATACTGGGCATGCCTAAGTCTGCCTACAGGGACAGGCTCAGGGGTTTCCTCCTCTGTGCCCCCCTGTGCCTGTGGGTGTGGGAACCTAGGATCTGGTGGGAGGGCTGTGTGTCCCTTCCCTGTAATGGTCCTGCCACAGCTGTTTCTGCAGGATCATACTGTGTAGCAGGGCATATACTGTGAATATCTGTACAAATGTTGCTGGAGAGTACTGCAGGGCTCCACCTGATATATCAAGGCACCGGAACCGTGACTTGAGCAGCCCAAGCACATGCTCTATGATGTTCCTCATTTGTGCATGTGCTGCATTATGGCATTCTTCCACTACTTAGCCAGCTTCCTCCGGTAGATGGCCATACGGGATGACCCCCTGGCAAACATCTAGCACAGCTCTGATGTATGCCACACATGGGAGTTGTGATAGCTGCCAGGGCTGCCAGCACATACACTCATGGTATTGCCCTGGGAATTGCACACAACCTAGCAGTTGATGGAGTGATACCCCTTGCGGTTGATGTAGACTCTACCCGCCACATTGGGTAGTGCTTTGATGCATACATGAGTGCAGTCTATGACACCCAGCACCTCAGCATAGTGTGCTACATGGTGGAAGAGACACATACTGCTAGCCTTCTCCTCAGGGGTGCAAGACAAATAAATATGCTCACTGGTATGTGTTTGCATAGCATCCAGGAACTGGTGGAGTTCCCTGGATGCAGATACCTGTGAAACCCCCATTATGTCCCCAGCTGGTCTTTGAAAAGTACCTATACCTAATATTCTAAGAGCTACACATACCTTTGCTTCCACTGGTATGGGTTCCCCTCTTTGCCCTGTTGGCTCTGAGTCTGAGTTGAGGGTGGCAAAGCTCGGTGAGTTCTTGTAGTATGTCCCTGTCCACCCTGTAGTGCTCTATAATCTCCAGCTCATGAAACCCCTTGAAAGTTCCCCTGAGCCTGAACACTCTTCTCCTTCTCAGTCTAGGCCTATTGTCAGCAGCAGCAGCATCAGCACTGCCCTCAGCCTCTAGCACATACAGATGTGGCAGAGCAGCAGAAGCCCCTAACATTCTGTCAGTTAAAATTCCAAGTGTGTACTCCAATGGTGCAGAGTATGTGGGAAAAATCATATTGTACGGTGCATTCATAATTTATAGTGGTGTGCTGCAGATGTAGCCTGTGTGACTGGCTAGCTATGATGCAGTCTACCTGGTTTATGATTGAGGGGTTTGAATGGCCCATTGTCTGTGGACCTCCCTGGACTACATGAAAAGAGACATGCAAGAGCTCCCTGATCATGTAGCCCAGGCTGTTATGACCCTGACCCTGAGTAGCATCCTGCCCTCACCAAGAATGATACCTCAGTATAAAGAGAAAATGATCAATTTCAACAATTGGCTAAGCTTCTGGTGTCATTCAAAGGGGATCCAGTGTCTGTCTGCCTGGGGATGACATGCTTGACAAGCCGCGATGCTTCTCAAGAGACAGCTTGCACCTGTCACCCTTAGGCTTTCGAATACTGGCCAAGGCTCTTGCTGCCCCCATAGTGCCTTTTTTAGGCAAGGCTCAAAAGTCCAACCCACCTCCGTATACAGCACAATTAACAAAAAACTGAGGGTTATGCTACTCAATGCCAGGAGTTTAAATCTCATAATGCATGCACTCAAAGCACTCCTCAGTATGGAGAACGTCGACATCTGTGCAGTAACTGAAACCTGGTTCAAGGCTCCAGAGAGCACCCCAGCACTACCGGGCTACAATTCGTACCACACATTTTGGCCACAGAACACAGACCAAAACACAAAAAGAGGCGGTGTATCCATATTCATCAAGGATATCTACAACTCCACGTTAGTGGTGCAGCATGATACCTCTGAGATCATCCATGTGAAACTAACATCGGGCAAACCTGAAATACAAATTGTGGCCTGCTACAGATCACCCTCCATGACCCAGGACCACCACTCCGCCTTTCTGGAGACACTGGAAAACATGAAGGTCCTACTGAACACCCTGATATTGGGTAATTTCAATTATCCTACCATTAACTTGGAAAACTACTCGAGTACAAACTCCTGGGCCCAGCGCTTCCTGGAATTCATCAACTCAAATGCCCTGGATCAGCTGGTAAACTCCCCTACCAGAGGTGAAAACATATTGGACCTGGTCATCACAAACATGGGCAATAGGTGTTCCACACCAGAGGTCAACCCGTCACTGGTTAGATCAGACCATAAACTAATCACTCTGGATGTCCACACCCCACCACCACCCCCAACTAAGAAAACCACAGTAAGAAACTTTTCTAAAGCAAACTTCACCTTACTTAAGACAGAGGCAGTAAGTTTCACAGCCCCCACGCTAAAGGATAACGCTACCCAAGATGCAGAAACCTTTACAAATGCACTCTATGAGCACCTACAAGGATGCATGGATCGTGCCATCCCTAGCAAAACCAAGACTCACTCCTCTAAGAGAAGGAAACCAGTCTGGTGGACCCCTGCCATAAACAGGCTATACAATAGGAGGAGGAAACTAGTTCAGAAAAAGAGCAAACCCCAAGAAGGAAAGACATCCCTGATCAGTATCAGTAAGATATTAAGGTCCCTCATAAAATCATCCAAGGCTAACTTCAAAAGAAAAATAACCAAGGACTCAAAAGATAACCACAAAGCCTTCTTTAGCTATGTTAAGAATCTAAGTGGCAACTCGTAGATATGCACTGAACTAGTGCAAAATAGCACAAAATATACTGAACCTACTGATATTGTCAATATCCTGGCAGAGAGATTCAGTGCAAACTTCACCCCCCTCTCAGCCCCAAAAGGGCCCACAACAATACCAGCAAAGTGTAGTGTCCCGGAAATCACAGACGCACAGGTGAAAATAGCCCTTTCAAAAACCAAAAACACAGCGTCAGTAGGGCCAGATGGTGTCACAGGCTGCATCTTCAATGAACTACAGAATGAACTAACCCCCCACCTAAACACACTGTTCAACCTCAGCATCTCCACATGCTATGTGCCCACAGAATAGCGCACAGCAATGGTTATTCCACTCCACAAAGGAGAGGCCACAACTGACCCTGATAACTATCACCCCATAAGCCTGACTAGCCTGGTCTGCAAGCCTATGGAGTGCATCATCACGGAACTCATTAACAAAGACATTGGGGACCTCCAAACACTTGACCCGACCCAGTTCAGCTTTGTTAGGGGCAGATCATGCCTACTAAACCTGGTTAATTTCTTTGAGACAGTCAGCAAGGCCATAGATGAAGGAAAGGTTGTTCACACAACCTACCTTAACCTCGCCAAGGCTTTCAACACCATTCCCCACTCCGGTATTACAGAAAACTCACCAGCCTGAGCATAAACCCCTACGTCATGAGATGGGTTGCCAACTGGCTTACAGACAGAACTCACACGGTAAGAATAGCGGGCTCCAGTTCCGACTCTAAACCATTCACAAGTAGTGTCCCACAAGGCTCGGTCCTGGGACCCCTAATTTTCATCATATACTTCTCAGAAGTACAGGCAAACACAGTAGGACTATGGCTAACCAAGTTCGCTGATGACTGCAAAATGGGAGCCATAATTGACTCTCCGGCTGACACGGACATCCTCCAAAAGGGTCTTACTGAGATGGACACCTGGTGTCAAAGTCATGGCCTCAAGCTAAATGCCAAAAATGCATAGTCATCCCTTTTGGGAAAAACAAAACACCTATGAATTACCACACAGGTGGCAGCCGCCTTAATACAGAAGAAGTAATAAGAGAAATGGGAACCCAGGTAGATAGTAATCTCTCCTTTTACAATCATATTGCCAAAGTAGTTAGGAAATCCTTCTATGTGGCCCATGCAATTACTAAAGTGTTCACATCTAGAAATAAAGAGGTTATAGTGCCCCTCTACTCGTGACTCATCAGATCCATCATAGAGTACAATGCCCCATTTGGGATGTACCTCACAAGACACTTCCAACTGATGGAGAGACCACAAAAGTACCTCACCAAGAGGATTACTGGCCTCAAACATATGACCTATGCAGCCTGACTGAAAAAACTCCAGCTGTACTCAGTGGCATATCGCTTACTCATAGTTGATCTCTGCCTGACTTACAAAGTCATGTCCAACTCAGAATTGATGGACATGCTACACTTAAAGAAATCCAAGTCACTGTGAGCCACGCTCTCTTGTGAGCTAAACCTTGCCACAACAATAAATAGAACATGCTGGAGGGATAGATTCCTGTCAAAGAGACTCCCCATGCTTTGGAACAAAATTCCAAACTACATTAGGCAGAGCCCCTCACTAACACTCTTCAAGAGAAACCTTGATGAGTGGATGGGTAACAGAAAATACACCCCTGGGATCACTTCATTTGCTCTGCTTGACAGAGGAGAGGTTAATTAATCAATGGGGTGGCGATAGCCGACACACTCTGGCTAGGCTTATAAATGCCCTCGGGCAGATAGCCTAGTACCTACCTATGAACCTATGAAAAGGGCTTAACAGAAGCATTTCTCAGGGTATTACCTTTTTTTTTTTTTAAAAATACCGTCCCTGATAAGCATTGCTAGTAAAAACACAGCTTAGCAGTCTGGACACACCCCCTTGAATGGGGACAGTCAGCTCAACAGTGCACCACACAAACATGCTCAAAACAGCTAAAACACATGTCCTGCAGCTAAACAAAGCTTAGCAGCACTGGACACCCCCCCCCCCTCAGCTTAGATGAGTGGTGTGCTGTGGAAAAGGGCACAGCTGAGCTCCAATCCACTTAAAAATATCATGACACACCCCCTTTTGATGTCAGCTACCTTTTCTGTGGACACCAACATGGTTCAGGGGCTACACCACTTTTATCTGTGGACACAGTAGCCCATTTTTGCTATTCAGTAACCACAGCTCATTTGCATACTGATCTGTGCACACAACCTGGATATTTCACTATTCCATGACCTGCCTCCTTAGCAACCACTGAAACCTAACGTTGTGCATACTGCTTGCAGGGCCCTATAATGCATTATTCTCACATATGTGTTTTTTTTTGGATTTTACAGTTTTTAATATATATATATATATATATATATATATATATATATATATATATATATATATATATATATACACACACACATTTTTTTTGCATAACAACATGTTTGCATGCTGCTGTGTGGCATGTAAACTTGATATGGCTATTAAAAAAATTAAAAAAATAAGTGCACCTTTGAAATGTGTTCTTGAAAATATATTTTTATTTGAGGACAAGGTCTATTAGCAGCGGAATGATGCAGCTATGGGCACGTCTTGTGCCAATAGCTACGCCGATGCTGTCGTGGTAGTCTGGGAACTGGAACATGTCCTATATGGACTATTTAGTAAGTCCATTCTTTTTTATAGGAGGTTTGTGGATGACCTCTTTGTCCTATGGGGTGGGATAAAAGAGCAGTTCAAAGAGTTTGAGTGTTATATCAATTCAAGCACATCTTTTTTGAAATTTACATTGACATGTTCTAAGACAAATATCAATTTCCTAGATGTATGTGTATGTTTAGAGAGTACCGGTGAGATTTATACATAACTTTATAAGAAGTCCTGTCATGTCAATCATTTTCTCTCGCAAAACAATATGCATCCCTTATACATTTTCAAGAATGTGATATGTAATCAGGCTTTTAGTGCGTCAAGATTCAATATTTGGGAAGAAGACTTTCAGGAGCAAGTTACCTCATTAGAACATGACCTGATGGAGATTAGAGAGACAGAGATTAGAACAAATGTTATGGAGATAATAGATCTAAGGGAAACAGTGGCCAAGCCATATTTTTCCAAACGCAGGGTTAAACAAGGCCTTAAAGAAGCTTCTAATATGAAATTGAAGGTTTCTTTTTAATATTCTAAAAATATTTCTTTATAAGGCTATAGTTAAAAAAACACTGGGGGGGGGGGGGTTATACTTACAGATAGACAAATTCAGGTGTTAGACACAGAGCCTAAACTTTTGTTCAGGAATATGAGATCTCCTAAAAGACAACTTTGTTACCCTAGGAGTAATATACCTGTTTATGGAGCTGTTGGAACATTTCCATGGGAAAAAAATCTAACTTTTGTAAATATATTGACTGCACAGCCAGTTTTGATCAAAATAGAATGCATCATTTTCAAGTACATGCTACTTGTGACAGCCAGCATGTTGTATATTTGTCTTATTGCCTTGAATGTAAAAAATTCTATATAGGTAGTAAAATTAGAATAATACTAATCACTAAAGGTCAGTCTGTAACCACGAAAATCACAAAGAAAAAGAATAATAGTCCGACCACCAAGGCTGCAAGCATAAAGCACATTCAAAAATTGTAAAAGCAAAAATGTTTAATAAACAAGAAAATCAGGACAAGTGCTTCCACAACTAGTGCTTCATCAGATCCTACTAAAACAAAGTAAAAGACTCAAGCTTTTAAAAGGCAATAAACCAATCATATAAAAGTAACAATTAATGATGCAAATATCTCGCCTTCAGGGCAGGTTTTAAAGGAATTGTAAAATTTAACCCATGCCTTCTATATGCCTGTAAGTTAGCTATCCACTTCATTTCCATCAACTCTGTTTTGTTGATGATATCACCACCTCTTAAGTCATCTCATAAAATTTCCATGACTGTAAACTTGAATGAATGCCCTATATGATTACTAAATTGTTTATATAAGGCATTAAGTATGGTCTTCCTTCTTATATCCCCTAAATGCTACAAAACCCTCTCCTTCAATTTTTTTATTGGTTTTGCATATATAAAATGACTCACAGGCTGTGCATTGTGCCAAATAAACTAAATTAGTAGATTTACAGTCAGCATAAAACTTAAAGACATACGTTCAATTGGTGGTTGGATGTATAAAAGTATTATTACAAGACATTGAACTACAGTCTTTACATGATCCACAGGGGAACATACCTAACCTATATAGGTAAAACAGATAGCTATCTCAAAGACGGAATTCATGAACATATGTATAATATTAGAAAAAGTACTAAGCCCAGTGCTCTGGCCAAGCTAGTCATTGATACCGATCTTGGACACACATTTAAATTCATGGCCATTGGCAGAAATTTTGAGAATTATAGGGGAGGTGATATACGTAACATCACTGAACAGTTAGAAACTAGGTGAATTAGACTCAGAGGGGATACAGGGCATGACCTGAACGAAAAAATACCACTCAAACCTAAATTAAAGTCTAGTCCACTTTTTAGATAACATTATCAATGTGATTATATTAGGATGGTCTTAATGTAGTTTATTAGGATAAGTAGTATGTACATGTTTTATATCCTGTATTTTTGTACTTTATATTGTAGATGAAATTTGTTTGATTTTTATGATAGGCTTCTATATATATATTAGAAAGAAAGTTTTTTTATGTTATATAAAAAGTTTTTTGTCTGTTTGAGCATGCTCAATAGCTTAGGGTTTTGATGGGGTTATGTCATCTATGTTAGAAAGGAATTTTTAGTATAAGTATTTGAGCACGCTCATCAGCGTAGTGTATTTTGAAAGGACTATTTGAATTTGATTACATCATGTGACACTTTATACCTATGTATAAAAGGTTGCTTTTTAGTTGTGTTTATAGACATCTGCTGAAGCAGGTTTTTCCTGTGAAAGCACTTATGTTCTACTATTAAACTACAATTTCATACTGGAAACTTGGGCCATTTCTGAGTTCTTCTGTGTTTTTGTTTGCATTTATCTTTGGTTTATTGGACTCAGGAACCTGTGTTGGTTGGGGGCTGTTTTTGTGATATTAAAAAAATATATATTTTTATTATTTTTTATTATTTTTGGACATACAGGGCATAGTTTTGCATTTATTTGTTCCTAATATGCAATCCCTGACCTTCTAAAGGGGCTTTTACAGCCCCTGTTCAATTATTGATTTTTTTGTACACGGTAATTTTCCATGTACACTTCGAAGACCAACAAGGGGTCTGCATGACTACCTATCTACTTGCTGGATCACTCCAGCACCCTCATGATTTGACCTAATTTGCATGAATTTCACCTCCTTATGAGGAGATTTGTATTCCGCGGATACTTCCATGTCCACAACATTGCGCACGCTCCTCTGCTCTATTTACTGGATCGCACAGCTGCGAGTTTCTGTGTTGGGGCCACGTCACTGTGCCTACATGGAAAATCACTCTGTGTAGGCTTTATTGAATTTCTACCTCCGTCAAGCACCATACCATAGTCAGAGTGGAGGTTGCAGGATGGGGTCAGGAATTGCAGCATAAAGTGAATGACTAGCGCATACTTTAGTGAGGAAATAACCAGTTGTATTACTTCTCTTTACATTTTTAAACCATCCACATATATGCTCAAAATTATTAGGCAGAAAACTATTAGAGCACTCATTTTATACAGTCACAGAACTGAAAACTTCCTTGTATTGCTACATTGTTGTGCCTGTGTACACCTTCTGCTTAAACAAAATTCACATACTGCTACATGCAAATCATAACATTTTAAAACTCTGTTCCACTAAACAATCAAAATTTTCACACCTATAAAAGTGTAATAATCTATTTATAACATGCAATAAATGGAAGATTGACTCAGTATGAGAATTCAGATAGTAGTAAATATTTAAACAAATGCAGAGTAAGAAAGTACAACAGTGAATGAAATGTCTTGCATATTAGTGCTACTGATTGCAGAAATGTTAAAGGAAAATATGTGAAATACAGGTGAAAAATAATTGCCTTATGTTTTTTTTCTTTCTAGCCAACAAGGAAATAAATTATAGCAGGTTTCAGCAGGGTTGTAGAACAGCTAGGCTGGTTGATGCCACTGGTAAGCATGAATAAAGCAGTTAACATTATTGTATGTTAAACTGATTTCCTTAAGTTTTATATATATATGTATAGATATATATATATATATATATATATATATATATATATATATATATATGTGTGTATATATATATATATATATATATATATATATATATATATATATATACATAGTTTCCATTCACATTGCCGGAAGTACAGTTCTCCTAACTACATTTTGCCTAGACCATAACTCCGAATTTACACTTCTCCGAAATGGTACTTTGCGATTGCACTGCAGTATGTATGAACAAATATACTGTTGTCACTTTAGTGCAATTTCTGAATTAGTATATATAATTAGCAGGGGGTGTGGGGGTGCAGCTCCCCACATAGGGGGTGCAGGGGGGCTTGCCTCCCTGCAAAAATTAATGAAAATTAGTGTGGTTTAAATCTTTTCCATTTTGGCAAAGTGCCATTTTGGAGAAGTGTAAATTTAGAGTTATGGTCTCGGCAAAGTGTGGTTCGGAGAACTGTACTTCTGACAAAGTGAATGTGATCTATATATATATATATATATATATATATATATATATATATATATATATATATATATATGATACATATGAAGAATTAATTTGTAAACGGTGGTAAAGAAGCACTACAGTGCGTTAAGTTCATTACTGCTACCAAATCATTACTGAAACCAAATGCCAAGTGTAAGAGATGCATCCATATAGAGCTGCAGCATTCTGCCTTTAACCAATTTCATTAATGTAGCTATTAAGTTATATAAATAAATAATTTATAAAGGAGGGTAACTGAAGCACTAGACCGCATTCAGTACATTACTGCAATCGAATATGAGATATATTAGTGTATACAAGTACAGTATGCTGTCTTTTGCTGATTTTATAAGATGTGATTATTTATAAGGGGTGTTTTCAGTATAACAGTGCAAACAAATGCATATCAGGCAGAACAATGATTATTTATGTTAGTATAGTGGACTGCAAAAAGTAAACCCCAGAAAAACTTGACAGCAATGCATTCCTTCTTCCTAAGCATGCATAAGCACAGCCGTTGTCATTCCCTTCCAAGTATTCATAAGCACCTTGTATAATTCTTCCCTCATACACATAAGCACTTCCCAAATCAGTAGCCCCATGTATGCGTAAACACTTCTGTACATTCTGTTTTACTTTAATAAAGACTTATACAAACAACATTGCTTTTAAGTGTGAAATTTAATGGTGGGAACATGATGTGCTAATTTATACTGTGCATTTTGTCTTTTGTGTCTGCATTCTTTTTCTCCCTGTTTTTTATCAGTTATACATTCTTCTCTCCATTTTTATTTTCTTTCCCTCCCATTTATGCTAATTTTTTAGAGACCCAAATTCTTCAGGAGCAGCCCAGGCATGTGCCTCCTAATTTAGGGATTATTCTCCCTCTTCCCATCCATGTCCATCCTTGCAGGGTCAGGAGAGTGCCATCAGTCCTTCGGGTATCCTAGAACATGGCAGGCTGGCAAGCCTCACTGAACAGGGGCTTCAAGACTTGGTTGAGAATGTGCCAGAGCAAGTCATGGATAGATGTCTTCTGAGAATCAAGGCCTCTCTTCTGTGGGTGGAATACTCATTGCCTACGTTAGTGATGACCACTGCATCACCATATGCCCCTGCCCCCTCAGCATCGGGGTTCTCCACCTCAGCACCATCTGGTAGTAGAAATGTTTAAAACTCTGTATATTGAGGACTCTTGCTAGCACCAGCCCTTGTCACTCCTTCCCTTATAGTTTCTTCTCACCCTCTTACCTATTTCCCACCCACACTACCCTCTTCTATAAAAATCTTGAAAAAATAAGGGGTCTGTCCCCCACCAAATACATCTGCCCTTCCTGCCCCACCTCGTTCAGTACAACCCCCTTGATATGCTCCTACTGTTTCTCCCTCTATGTTGTCTCCTCCTATTCAGTCTTTCCTGTTTTTCCTCTCTTTCCTTTTCCATTCTTTAAAACAAGAAGAGTTCCCACATAAGTATACCATTATACAAAACATTTAAAAACCCTTATTTCTTTAAGTATTAATAATAAAAGCTGTACAGTCTACCATGTACCTTAAGTTTTTCGAGCTTTACTGCACATAATTGCATCTGTCCACAATATCCAAATACGTACAAAGTAATATGAAGTGTATGGTTTTCACATAATACTTCATAGATACTTAATGCATCATTACCATATTATCGTACAATGTAAATAGCGAACGGTATTTCATCATACCAATAATATCGAAACAACAAAATATCAAAAAAACGGAACAGTGATATTTTTCCCAGGGAAAAAAATCGCTGCTCTGTAAAAAAAAAAAAAAAAAAAAAAAAACTTAAACACAAATTTAACACCACCCCCATGTGGGGGACTGCGCCCCCCCCACACCCCTACTTAAATATACCAACTCCAAGATCGCACCATAGTGGAGGAAATGGCAAAGTCATGAAGACTGCCCACAGACGTTTTTCCCTGGGAAACAATTTGATGTTCCGTGACTTCACTATTTTGCCATTTCGACAGTATCGGATCGACTAAATAGCATTCACTATTTAGTCCATTCGATAGTGTCATATAGACCCTACTTAACACTTAACATTAAGTACTATGTGCTTTTTACATAAGAAGGCATATTTTCCAAAACGTCTTTGATCTTCCTATTCAATATGAATAACCTTGCTTAGTTTATTTGCATATATGTGTAGCAGCACTCTTCATGGATAACTACTACATAGCTATGAAGTCTTGGACTAAGAATACAATTCTTTGACTATAGGATGTCACTCTAATGTTTTCTGCACACTAAATGCAAACTTTTATGACAGACCTGCATACTGAACAAACATACATATCAATCAGAAAATAATATTTTTATTTATTTAACATTTCTTTACAGGGAAAGTCCAATTTTCAGCAGAGACCCATAGAGAAATGCTCCAGATATTTGTCTTTGTAACATGGGAGCACCCAGTGGAAACCCACACAAATGCAGGCAGGACATGCAGATTCTGCACAGAAGGCAGTTCAGCTGAGAATCAAACCAGTGAATGTTTTGTGTTGAGGTGATAATGCTACCACTGCACCACTGCACTGTCAGCTGTACCATTGTGCCATCCACATATTTCACTGGAAATGTTAGGGTCCTGCCTGATGAGTGCAAATGATGAAGCAATAGTAGATGCAATGTAAACTCACAAAAGCTGTTGTCACTGAAACAGCACATAAGCTCACAAGATGAAGTACCCCATGATAAGTACTCAGTTTTATGTAGACATGATACACCATGATAAGTACTCAGTAGTATGTAGATATGATACCCCATGCAAAGTACTCTTTAGTATGTAGACACGATACTCCATGATAAGTACTCAGTAGTATGTAGACACAATACTCCATGAGAAGTACTCAGTAGTATGAAACACAAGACAGTTTAAGTTGGAAATGGGTGGAAATTACAAGAGCTAGTATGTTCCTCATCCATGATAGTCACTTAATTAGTCTTGATGTTTCTCTTAGTTTTCACATAATGCAAACCACAGAGCAGGTATGCGAAGTGTGACTGAATAATGCATTACCTGGAAAATGACTTCCAGTATCATAACTCACCTCACCAAATGGCTGCTTTATTGGGAGAGGTAGCAGAGCTATAGCTCTGTCATTAGTTCCACCCTTACAATGCTCCTAAAATTCAGTTAGACCATGAAGATCAATTATTTGATAATCTAGTCACATTTACGAGCCACACTGCCAAGTCAGGGTGAGACTTGGACCACATAGTAAATAAGTAATAATTCTGTCTTCCTTGAAGTTCAGACTGCTTTTGCAGTTGTCTTTTGGGTTTGTCAAACTAAGTGGAAAAGTGTGTAGAGTGACAGTGAGGCAGGCTGTAGTAAGAGACTTATGCCAAAATGTCAACTATTTTTCCATTTTTAAGTATACCACTTAACAATCTATGATTTTGCAGAATGTCCCTAAGACTTCATTAAATTTTTTGTCTAATACCCATAAACTGAGTGCTTTTTCTGGCAAACCATCATGCAGTGCTATCACTAAATGATGACAGACATTTAAGTTTCCTTAAGAAAATACATACAAAGCCTATTATAGTAGCAACTAAGTACACTAAAGTCTTTCCCTGTTTCATGTCTATGTCACCCATTATAGCTTCGTTGCTTCATTGGTATATACTAGACTAACTGCCACTAGGGCACTTATAAGACTAGCTGCGCAACCCAAATGTTACCCATACATTTGATTTATATAGATGGTGATTTACTGATCACCTCTATCCATCAGAGCGATAGCAGCTAGACCAGAGGAGAATTTCTGATTACTCATCCATTCGTCCAAGTTGATTCTAAAAAGGGATAGGAAGGAACTATGTTTCACATAGATGGGGAGCCTGTTCCAGTGAGTAAGAATTCTCTAAGAAACATACCTGTCTCTCCAATATGTCCTATTTATGTCACAAGCAAAATGTAGGTCTTTTAATCTAATAGTTCTGATGGTGTTTGTTTTGTGGATGAGCAAATGGTCCATCAAAGCAGGGTCCAATGATGCCGTACATAGCTCTCGGCTGTCCACGTTTCTGCAGAATGTCCAAATTTGTGCCTAGTATTTTTGATCTGTTCATCATAAAATTTGTGGTTTTCTGGATTTTTGTGGCAAATCAGATATGACAGGCATTTGGGTTTCACACTTCATATCCTTAAAAAATGCATAGTAACACAAGACCTTTTATTGTATTGAAACTTTCTGTGTTTATATGTGCAATATTTAAAATGTGTCCCTATTTTTGGGGCTTTGTACCCCCATTATTTTTGGCTTAGTAAAGATTTTTTTTGTAGCAACTGGTTGTGAGCTATGATGCCCTGTATGCCAGGCAAGGATCACATTTTGAAGTCTGTATGATACTGAGTGAAGACATAGGGCTTTGAGGCAATCAATGCAGGACATTGTGTTTGCACCCTGTATTGTTTTTCTAAGCAGCCGCTGAGGACATTCCAATTGCCGCAGTATTTGATCAGGTACATACCGATGGGAGCCTTATACTCTATGATGGGTCTGATGAGTAGTGAGTACAGTGGTATGATGACCTCTCTGGAACTAGAGGCCACACCTTGTTTATAAGTTGAGCAACATAGAAGTATTTTCTTACTACCTTGGACATATGTTGGTGGGAGGCCAGGTTAATATGTGAATTCCCAGATCCGTCACTAATGAATCAACTTTTAAGGGTGTTTTATTGATGATATAGTTACCCGGTGTGGTTGATTTTCCAAAAGGTACTATAATGTATTTCATGGTATTGAGTTTTATGGCTTTGATACCAAACTTTGTCTGTATTAGACCTTCCTGAAAGGTGTTCTCATCTTAGGGGGATTCAATGACTGTGCCAAGTTTACAATTATCTGTGAACCTAGTCATCCAAAGGCCTTTGACATTGGCTTTGATATCCAAGAAGTAGATGTCAAAGAGGAGTGGGCCCAGTACAGAGACCTGGGGGACTCCACTGGTGGCTTTCCTCTTTATGGAGGTGGCCTCACTGATTCTAACTGCCTGGGTCCTATCACTGAACTAGCTAGCTAGCTAGTGTGTTGTAAACGGACTTATACTTAGTTCCATAACTTTATTGATAATGCCTAAGTGCAGTATTGTATGAAATGCTCTGTCAGACCTAGGTAGGCAATGTGCACTATTTTCCCCTCATCCATTGTCTTAATCATCTTTTCCAAGAAGTCCATCAGATTCAGTAAGCATAACCTTTCTCTGACACAGCCAAACTGGGATAGATCTAGTATTTGGAGGTCTACTATGCCCTTGTTGAAAATTTCCATGATGATTATTTCGATGGCTTTGCAAATAAGACTAGTCAGACTAATGGGTCAGCAGTTTCCAGAATCTGTTAAAGGTCATGCCTTATGAAAGGGGAAGACCATTGCAGTCTACCATTCACATGGCACAAAGCTTATTTTAAGACTATAATTAAAAAATGACTCCAGGGTTCCTGATAAGTCATATTTTAGCTTATTCAGGAGGTATCTGGGATGCTTTCAGGGTCTGTTGAGGCCATGTATTTGACTTTAGTATGTGCAGCCAGTACATGCTCCCTAATTATAGCTGGCAGGATCATGTTTGCCAGTATTTTGGACAGGGGTGGTTGGGGGTGAGATGGGGGTAAATTGGAATTGAATTTATCTGCTAGCAGGTTTGGTATATCACCAGGCTCAGTGAATGTGGTACCATTAACCACCAATTCAGCACACTGCTGTGTGATGCCCTTGACATTTCTGACATTGCTATAAAAGGTCTTATGGTTATCTTTCACCTGCAAGGCTATCTTAACTTGAGAGTTGGCTTTGCTTGACCTAATTAGCCCACTTAGTTGCCTATTTACTTTGATGAGAGTTTCTATCTTTATTAGAATTACCCTTCCAGATTTTTACCATAATTTATTTCCTTTGTTGTATATCCTGTTCAATTTGGGACACCACCACGGTGGTTTGTTTCTAGGGTTATTCCTGGGCTTACTTCTGGTAGCTGCAGCAGCCTCTATGCAGCCAATGTCAATATTGTACAAAGTTTCTGAGAGCAATTCAGCATAGGCTGCTGACTGTGTTCTTGGGGTTTGAAGGGTCACTTTATCTTGACAATTTATCACTTAATAAAAGGTAATTTACTTTGAAATAACTTCTAGGATGAGGCATTGATAGGTGGGTGGTGCAGTGCTGACCCATATTTGTAAGAAAAGGGTCCAGTATATCAGAGCGTTTAGTGCTCCAGTGGGTATATTCACTGTTTGGTCATGGGTCTTTGTATTTATGAAGTCCAGAAATCTCTGTGGCAGATTTGAGGCCCTGTAGCATCCCCATTCTATAGAGGGGTAATTAAAGTCTCCCATGATTGGGGTGTTAGGTTGGATGGTAAGTGTCTCTAGTAGGTCCAAGTATGCATTGTGAGCTTCATGAGACATGGGGGGGGGGGTGACCTATAGCTGGCTAAGATATGGTAAGGGATTTTGTCTATGGTGGTCTGCACATGCAGGAACTCCAGCATTTTGTCCTATTTGATCACAGGTATACTTGTTATTCCTCTGTATTAAGACACCTCCTCCTTTAGTCTTTGGCTGTACAGCTACTGGTCTAAAGTGTTGAAGGCACTGAAACCTTTCACTGCCGAGGTAATGTCTGCCGCCTTAAATCAGGTCTCAGTAACTGCACAGATGTTTACATTTCTGAGTGTGAGGAGGGCTTGGAGGGAGAGTAGTTTTTTTGTTCAGGCTCATGGCATTGAGCAGTAACAACTTGAGGTTCATTTGAGTTGATTTTGCTTTGTCGGTATATTTGTCAGTTTGGCATTGCCTAAAAAAGGCACTTTTGGGATGTATAAAGTATTAGTCAGCATTTGAAAGCCTAGAAGGGAGAGGTGACAACCATACTTGGCAAAGCAACATGTTCTGTTAACAATATCATCCCAAGATGACAAATATTAGATCCCTTTAGAATGACACTAGAAAGATAGCCAGTTGTTTAAATCAATTATTTTTTGCTCATCTATTGGCATTCTCCTCTATGATGATAATATGCTTCTCAGTGCTAGGCTCATACCAGCCTGAGACACATAGTCTGAAAGCGTAATAATGTCTCTCTTCATATATTCCAGGGAGGTACATCTCAAGCCATTTTCTCCTACATGGACTGTGATGGAATCATACTAGTACCTGTGGCATAATGACTTGAGTGAATTTGTAATTTGGCTGATCCTGTCTCCAGAGAAGCAACTAATAGCTATCTTCTTGTTCAGCCTGGTTAGAAGACCATCAGTATAGCTTACAATGCAGTCCCTGTGACAAGAGTCCTGGGAAGTGTGCTTGCTTGCTTGCCTTAGGGCCTTAGTGTTTGGGGGTCCACTGAGGATCACAGGACCATAGGAGGTAACTATGATAATGATCACAGGGCCCTTACAAGCCTAGCCAAGCTCAACTTTTGTTCCCAAGTTTGTCTGTTTCAAACAGACAACTAAAATCAACACCTATTGTCCCTGTCTAAAAGGGACACTGGTGGAACCCCCACTGTGAATTTCCATTTACCTATCCAGTTGTCCAAATTACAACTAAATAAGGCCAATGAGGAGCTTTGCTTAACATGCATAGGATGCTTGTTCCAAAAGTGGGACAACCTCTGTGAGACAAGTCTGTCTTTCCAGCAAGTCCTATTGATATCACATACCAGGTTAAGGTCCTTTGAGTGAGTGATCAGTGTGCCATTTGACTTGACCCTGAATTTTCTTTGTAAGAAACCTTTGTGGTCTCTCCAATTGCTGTAGATTTTTTTGAAAAGAACATACCAAACAGAGTGTTGTACTCTATTAGTGGCCTGATGAGGTAAGAGTATAGGGGGTTATAACATCTTGTATTCTGGAGGCAGTTAAATTACTTATGAGATGAGCAATATGAAATGCCCTTCTTACCACTGTGGAGACATGGTGATTGAAGTTAATGTTGCTGTCAACCTGTGTTCCCATATCTCTCACAACTGACTGTGTGCTTAAGGTATGGCTATTGATGTGGTAGTTTGCAAGAACATTAATGTTGCCAATGGGGATGATAATGCACTTTTTTGCATTAAGTGTAAGACCATGACTTTGGCACCTGTCATTAGTCTGAGTAAGACCTTCTTGCAAGATGTTGACATCGCTAGGGATTTCAATGATGTGCCCAGTTTGCAGTCATCAGCAAACTTTGTCAGCCACAGTCCATTCATTTTAGCCTGTACTTCAGAGAAGTAGATTCCGAACAGTAGGGGTCCCAGAGCCGATCCCTGTGGAACATTACTGGTTACAGGTCTGTGGGAGGAGGTGGAGTCCCCTTTTTTGACTGCATGAGTTCCATCAGTGAGCCAGTTGGCAACCCACCTGACAATATATGAGTTAATACCCAGCTGAGTGAGTTTATCAATGATGCCTGAATGGAGGATTGTGTCAAAGGCCTTGGCTGAGTCTAGATAGGCAAAGATTTGCCCTTGTCTAGGGCTTTGGTGACTGTCTCAAAGAAGTTTAACAGGCATGATCACCCCTTGACAAAGCCAAACTGGGTGGGGTCCAGTATTTGCAGATTTCCTATATCATTGTTAATATGGTTCATAATAATTCATTCCATGGCCTTGCAGCTAAAGCTGGTCAGGCTAATGGGTTGACTGTAGGTGTTTTACATTCTACTGGGACAAAGCTAGTGTTTAGTTGTAAAAGAAAACTGTGCCCAGTGGTAATGCTAATTCCTGTTTTAAACAATGTAGAACACAGCCTGGGATGTTGTCTGATCTAATAGAGACTGTTTTTGGCCTTGGAGAGAGCATTTAAGACCTGCTCTTTGGAGATACTAGGTGGGGGACAAGTGTTAGGGATGCTTTGGGGTATATGTGACAGGGACAGGGGATTGAAGTTTTCACTGAACTTGTCGGCAGCAGGTTTGCTATATTCACAGGTTCTATATATGTAGTTCCATTAACTATGAGTTCAGCACAAATCTGGGCCTTACCTTTGAGGTTACGGATGTAGCTAAAGAATGCCTTGTGGTTATCCTTAGTTAGGGACGCTAATTTGGGTTCATAATTAGCTTTGGAGGACTTCACTAGGAGTCTTATTTGCTTGTTTAAGTTGGAGAGGGAGTGCGTCCAGTTTTGAGATCAGTCTTTCCTTCTCTTAGACAGCAATTTCTTTCTCCTGATGTATAGGCTATTAATGGCAGTTGTCCACCAGACAGTTTCGTTTTTCCTTGAAGATCTTGCATTGGTTCTATCAGATACAGCAGAGTCAATACAAATGTGCAGGTGCTTGTAAAAAGCATTGGAGTATAACTCAGCATAGGTGTCTGTTCCCTCAGTGGGTGGAGGGGCTAGGAGCTATTTATGCCATCATGTAACAGGTTGTAACTGGCCTTGGAGAAGTTTTTTTAGTCTAGTTGATGCTAAGGGGGTCTTGTGTTATAGTTACTTCTAGCGTGACTGATTTGTGGTCAGATCTCACCAGGGATGGCCACACACCGGGGGTGTTACAGAGGTCCCCCATGCTGTTGAGTATCAGGTCCAGGATATTTCAGCCCCTTGTGGGTGTGTCCAGGGCATCGGAGTTATCAAAGTCCAGGAACCTTTGTGCAAGTGAGTCAGAACACTTTTAATTTACCCAGTATATGGACTGGTAATTAAAGTCACCCAAAACCAGGGTGTTTGGTTGTATCTTGATTGAGTCAAGTAGATCCAAGTAGGTTGAGTGGATGTCCTGATTCATGGAAGGGGACCTATAGCTGGCAATGACCTGAAGAGGGTTCTTACCTACAGTCAGTTGTATCTGAAGTAATTAAAGAGAATCCTTCTGTTTAACCAATCTAGAGAAGTATTTATCTCTAATCCATATTGATACACTACCTACCTCCTTTAGCTCTCATGCCTTCAGTTTGTGGTCTGAACATGTGCAAGGAAATGTAACCTGGTATAGCTGGGCTGTTCTCCGCAGCCTTATACCAGGTCTCAGTGACTGCACAAATGTCAGCATCTTCAAGAGTGAGGACTGCTTCCAGTGAATGTGTGGTGTTAGTTGTTGTTTTATTTTTTTCCTGAGTGCCTTTGTGCTTACTGAGGCATGGCTTTGATAATGGGTGATCTAGGTGATCTTTGTTTTTTAGGAAGATTGCTTTTAAGTGCCTCAGCATACATTAATCTATGTCTAAGTTGTATACTATGTGAGGTGGGTGTTGTGTGCATGGTTTCAACACCTGATGTGCGACTGTATGCGTGAGGTTAGTCTCCAGTGTAATTCTGTAAGTACATCTCTTGCATAATGTGTCTGCTTCTTTAAGGATTATGTGGCTGTTAGTAAGCATGCAGCAATTGCTACACTGTCTCAAGATGCCCATATCCAGTAAGCTGTCTACAGAGAAGTTATGAAACTGCATATTGATAATGTCCAATGCTTTGATTTCTGAGCCACAAAGGGGTGGTGTATTGGGGTTAGAAGGCTATTAAGGGTGCTTTATCAGAGCAGATTATGCCAAACAGTACTAAATGCTCCTAACTTTAATGTTTACACAATACTGAATTCAACTAAAACTGCAGGTTCTGCCACTTATCTAAGCTTGTTGGTGCACAACGTATTTGTGCTATATTGCTGCTTTGCAGGGTATGGCTTTATGAACCATCCTTTCTAGATATTTGGTACTGTACAGGTCACTGCTAACCCACACAAATGTGGAAAATTTATAACAGCACAGAAAAAAATACTTAAAAGCTAACTAATGAGCCCTCCATCAAATAAAATGACTATATCATGAGTGCTTTTCTGTGCATTTCCCAACTCAGATAGACCAGGCAAACATACCATGCCACAAGATGAATAAATTCAGTCCTCCTAATGTGAAACAACTATCTGGAAATGCCTTGCTGAAGGCAATTTCAAGACAGTGTCATAGCAGTAACAGCAAGAGAAAGAGCAATTTTTAAGCCAGTGAAATGCACAAATAAAATCAGGAAACAGTAGTGATCACACAACATAACTTAAGTGTGACTTAGGAATCAAAGATACTTAACTTTGCCTGGATGGCACTAAATACATGCAGTGCAGTTGTGTGAATGCAGTCTAGGTCTCCAAGCGTTGCTAAGCTCCTGGAAAACAAGCAGGAAACAATAAGGAGTGAAGGAGGTTTACTCATGAGCTGTGCTTTTTTGCTGGGTGGGCACACAGTATCATGGATATATGGAAAAGTATAGGTGGGAAGAGTACATAAATAGCTTATACAACAGTCTAGAGCCAACAGGCTAGCTAGAGAGGCATGCAATTAAATAAAAGCAAAATTTTAGCTCTTTCAGAAACTTTATCTTAATGTTTTATTGGGGGATACGGCAGACACAGAATGCAACTTTAAGAATGTTAAAGTTAAGGAAAATATAAAAGCACTAAAGCACAAACTGGAGGAGAGATTATTTTCTCACTATTGACCAGACTATGCAGAAATTTACCAGTAGTACTGCTTATGGAAAAAATACAATAAATAAATAAAGTCTTGCAGGAGTACATATTTCTGCCACAGTTGTGACTTAAACTACAAGACTGTGGCCCAGCAGGATTTAAAATACAAACTGATAGCTTTTACAAGTAATTTTGCTTGTGGAAATAGAAATGCAGAATAACGCAGAAACGCAATCTTCCCACAACTGCTAATAAAAATACAAGACTAAGGTCCCAGATCAAGCTTAAATATGCAAACACATGGAACAGCATAGATAAGTATAGAGTATTATTACCACACAGGTCACTAAGTGCAGCTCAAGTATTTAAGCAGAATTTAAATAATTTAAATAATTTAATTCTTCTTTTTTTTTTTTTTTGTAAAGCGAGTTACTCACTGGTCCAGACTTCTCAACATCTTGGGAAAAAGACCATTTTATTGTTGTGTTTGTCGTTGAGCTAAGAGTTTTGAGAAGGTAGATGGCATGCACTGTATGAATCTGATAACAGCTACTTGAAATAAGTGTTCGAGTCATTATTTATGTATTCACTCAGGTGATCGCAAACAGATATCTGAGGTGAACACAGTAGCACAAGGAGCTGGACTCATACCTTCCAACTGTCCCGAATTACTCATTTTTTACTGAGTTTTGGGGTCCAAATAATGGGGTGCCACAATTTCCGAGTGGCACCCCTTCATTTCCGATTTTTTTTCTTTTCCTCACTTTGCTTTTATTTATTTTTCACTCTCTGTGAGCTGAAGTCATCGCGTGCGATGATGTCAGCTCCGTCAGGGCTACCAGAATATTGGAATAGAGCTCGCGCAGTGCACACACGTATTTCCGGCTCTGTTTTAAATATTTTGCAAGCGGGAACAGAAATTTAGAAGGCTCGCCTGCCCTGGCTGTTTGTGGAATCTATTATAAGGCTCGCCTGGCTGTTTGTGGATATATTATCACTCACCAGAGCCGGAAAGGATTTATTTAAAAGGCTCCAGCTGGATGCATTATTGCTCGCTGTTTCTGGAGTTAGGATTTATTTAGAAGGCTCGCCTGGCTGGATTATCACTTGCTGGCTATTGTTTTCGCTCTTGGCTGGATTTGTTTAGAAGAAGTAAGGAACGTGAATTGGTAGTGTGTGTGTTTATCTGCGTGTATGTGTGGGTGCATTAGAAACTGTAGCACATGTGTGGACCTGTTTGTGTGTTTGTGTGCGTGTATATGTGTGCGCATTAGAAACTGTAGCAAAGAGCAAGTATAGCTATTTACAGCAGTTTCTGAAAGAAGTATCATTTTAAAGTATACTACTTAAGGGTTCTTTTCTTTTTGGTTCCCATTGTCCCCAAATCTATGTTGAACGACATTTTGAGGGCTCTTTGGGAGGCCCACTATTTTTTTTTTTTGTCCTCAAATCCTTTTGGATGGCTATCATCTGAGGGATTGCCTAGGGCAGCAACTGACACAGTTACCAATCTAATAGAAATGGTTGCTGCTTTCCATGATCTTCTGTGGAAGAGGTCAAAGTGGGTTCCAGTCTGAGCAGTTTGTGCTATAAAAGTTTCAGGGATCAACCTCTTCTTTTTTTTTCTTTTGTCAACCTTTGAAGGACTACAGTGCTTTGTCAGTGTATAGAAAATATGACTGCTCCACTGGCACTTCATGGAGACCCTTGAGGGATTTCTAGAAAAAGTCAGTAGGTAATTTTGATAACAGATTCAACAGAATTAAATGCTATTCTCAGTTGCACAGACCCAGGAGTCCTGACAAGTATAGAGCTTATGTCTACACCTTGCGTAGTGCAAAGTAGACATTCCCGTCTAGATTGTAAAATTATTTATCAGACCAATTAAGTAGTTTAAGAATGTTAAGAGGAACATTGAAACATTTTGTCTGCTCAAAAAGACAGCAGCTGCTTGTTTTAACATGTAACTAATGCATTCCACTGTGACCAGGTGCTAAAATACTTTTTAATGCTCAAATAGCAGTTCATTTCCTTTCTTGTCATGACATATATCTTCATTCATTTCATAGATTTGCACAGAACACATACTACATGTCTCATTAATTTATTTATGGGCTTAATTTAGGTTCTGTCTTAACAAACACTATTTGAGAAACCAAGAGTTATATATCAATGTCTATCTAGCTGTCTGTCTATCTAAATAGCTGTACATGTTTGTGTGTGTGTATGAATGTATTTTATTTTTGATTTTAT
The DNA here is from genome assembly GCF_019279795.1 of Protopterus annectens. Taxonomy (NCBI): domain Eukaryota; kingdom Metazoa; phylum Chordata; order Ceratodontiformes; family Protopteridae; genus Protopterus; species Protopterus annectens. The sequence goes on from NC_056725.1 coordinate 1,648,777,603, forward strand.
TTGCAAATGAAATCATTTTGCTATGATTTTGTCATGTTGGACTTTGTTTAGCTCATATTTAACCACATAGGATTACATTTATAGGGCTCCTTTTATATTAAATTCTATATTTTTGCTGTTATGTTAATATTTATACTATATCTGAATTTGCTATACTGCTTCACACTTGGTACAGATAAATGTGAGCACTTACTAAAATGTGCATTCCTATGAGTCATCATACAAGTATATGATAAGCCAAATGTTTTTCCTTTCCATTTGCAGCTTGATTATACACTTAGTTGTAATATTAACAGTCTGTTTTGTGGCAGTCATTGACTTTTGAAATGGCTGTATTATTTATCAGTTAATAATTAGTTTCTGTGTAACCACTCAGACCTACAGACACATACACATTAAAATTTGAAATACAAGCTATGAATTTATGAATGATCATAATTTAAACACTGAAACGCATGAAACTAACCTGCAGTAGAGAGAGAAGTTTAAATGCCAAGTCTATTTTCATTGTGAGATAGTGTTGCTTAGTTTAGTAGATGTCTATTGGTTGTGCATTGGGCTTTAAAATGTAAAAATAGAATCCAAATAATCATTGTATTAGTAAAGCAGTATGCACATTAGTGTTTTAGTATGCACATTAGTGTTAATGGTAAATGGGGCGAAATACACAGGTAATGGGACATTGGTATGGTTGCAGGGGGACTCTGGTGCCATATTTTACTTGTCTGTTCAGTTTGCATTTGAAACTTGGTATCCCACAATTCCACTGGAGTGGGCGGGGTTACACACTTATGTATGCAAATGTTATGTTAATCAGCATACATATTTGTACCTATTTTTCATGAGCCTTGTCCAGATTTTTGATGATTCCAGGTTGAGAGGTATGGCTGGACTTGATATTCACATCTATGTATATGTGTGTGTGTGTGTGTGTGTGTGTGTGTGTGTGTGTGTGTGTGTGTGTGTGTGTGTGTGTGTGTAAATGTATGGATATGCTCCCTATCCATAACCAGTGCCTTATATGTAAAGAGTGGGAGGTAGAACAACTTGCCTGTCTGAGAACTGGGTTATCAATGCATTTGTTGTGCTGTTGTAAAGACACTCCATCCTGCAACACCACTATTTTGTTCAAGTCTGCACTCTCCCATGTATATTGGGGCTTTTCTCTACTTCATGAAAAAGACATGCTTCCTCCAGGAGATGGTAACCAGTGCAGATATTCATTGAATGCATTATGTCTGAGTAGCTACCCAAAATAAAATAAAATAAAAACTTACCTGACCACATATTTGGAAGGCTGCTTCCCAGCAGCACTATCTTCCCTTTCTTATCATATCAGGGATATTATTGTACCACTTTATACTGTAGCTGTCACTATACCCCATATTGTATAGACTTCTTAGGGGAAGTATGGCTGGCCTACAGAACAACCCAAAGACCCAAACATAATGAACTTACTGCATATGCGTAAATCAAATGGGTCTAGGGCTACCCATTCCAGGGAGTTAAATATGTCCTGCAACTTAAATAGGACATGTTGGAGGGACAGATTTATCTCCCAGTGACTGCCACATCTTTTGAACAGACTACCAATTTATGTGAAACAGAGAACCTCTATGAAACTATTCAAGAGAAACCTGGATAAGTGGATGGGGCACGGTAAATTCATACAGGGGATAGCACCCACAACCCTCCTGGACATGGGCAGTCATCACAAAATGCAGTCTTGGGTATTGATTAGTACCTCTGTGGTATTACATTAGGTTGAAATGGCTAGGCTTAAAAAGACCTCCAGGCCAATAACCTAGTAATCTCCTACAATCCTATGATCCTATAAATCTGACTCACAGTAGAACACTATGTTGCATTTTATAGATTTTGAGCAAACCTGCCAAAAGAACTTGGAAAGATACAATTATCTCTTGACAGAAAAGTCATAGGTTTGGAAAAGGCAAACTATTCAAACAAGCTTAAGGATTTCACATTTGCACAATTTACTGAAACTGAGTTCTACCTGGTCTGTAAGGCAAAATCTGAGCTAGTTCTGTTTGAAAGTCTAGGGCCTGGAACACAGCACTTGGGAGTTAACACCAGACAAGAGACCCTCATAAATTGATAAATTAGTGACAGACACATTGCACAGCATATTCTGAGATTTTGAAATAAGTTTTTCCTTACACTCAGATGTCATCCATTAACTTGTTATTCATAAATAATTCTGATATGTATACGGGGAAAGTGAACGTATCAGCACAGAGTTATGGCAATCAAGCATCTTGAAGGAGGCTATATAGTCAGCTTGAGAACTGAACTCAGTGAATGCAGGGACATGTAGCAGTGCATATTACAGATGTTTAATGCAGTTGGCCATCATTCTTTACAGCTCTCTCCTTCATCTCAAAGCATTTTTTGTCAAATTATTGATAAGCAAATGCCGCTGTTATGAACTATGGACTAGCCTAGCATTTCCATTAGTTTTTTGAATGGTGCTGTTTTCTTTTCCTCTTGTTTGTTGGGGTGAGGTGGGGGGCATATTGTTGCCTGGAGGTGAACTACTCTATCCAGATAGATAGTGACTGCTATATCTCTAGGCTGATAGCTAACTGAGTTGGAAGCATGAATCTAAGCATAGTCATTCAGTGTAAGACAGAAGCAGTAATATGTCGCTAGCTGATGTGCTGGATTCTTTATAGCAAACAAGATCAGCTTATTTGTAAAAAAAAAATGCTCATAGTTAGTGAATATTAATCACACTGGTTGGCTCAGCTATTTGAATAGCAGTACTGTCTGAAAATTAACATTAACTTGGTTTTGCATGATAATTATTATTTATTTTTTCTTTTAATGTTGTGTCTTTCGGCTTATCCCGGTTAGGGGTCGCCACAGCAGAATTCCGGTCCGCTAATGTTTTGGTAGTGGATTTTTACATGCCGAGTTACCAGCCCTGATGCACATCCTTCAACGAAGGCACGCCCATTCACGCATGCCTCCACACAGAAGACGCTCTAGCTGAGAATTGAATGCAACAACGTCTTGCTGTGAGTCGACAACGCTACCGCAGCTAATGAATTGCTATTAAGAGTAATGCAAAGAACACACAGTAGTTCCTAGAATACTGGCACAAAAAGAAAGAAATCTGCATATTTATCTCTGCAAGGCAGTTCAACTCCCTCCAGTGCAGATATCATCGTGTAATTCAACAGATTTTGGCTTCCTTCATCTTTTCCCTTCCCCCATCCTAACTTTTCTTTTGCCAGTGCCACGCAGGCCTGATTTTGGTGACTAAATAAAATGAATGTACTTACATTAAATGATAGCAAACATGGTGTAAAATATTTCACTTTTTCCAGGTGCATGTTACAATTCAGTATCAAAGTGCTCTGTCAATGATGTGCTATCATGTGCATTTCTAAAGTTCTGCCCTAAGATTCACAAATTAATCTTTACCCTAATCAGTTAATGAAGACAGTATTAAATGCCATTACTGTATAACATTATACTTTTCCTTTATTCAAATGCAGCTGTTCCGCTTTCTAAGACTATAGGTCAAAGGCCAAATGAAGTTGTGCATGAAACCTTTAACATTTTTTACCCAGATTTACCCCAATGCATCTCTTAATAAATAGCTGGATAATGCTTTTATTTCATCTGCATTTTGCATCTTCCTGTGGCAACTTGGACTTGCTTACATTTGACTTAAATGTACTTGGTTATATTGTTTCTGAACTGTGTCCAGATTTTGTATTCATAATATGAATGCATCCTTTAAGAGTTGCTGTTACCTGCATTTCATAATAACTTCACATCAGCCATTGCTTCTTATCCTGCTATTTTCCACCACTAAACTATATTCTCCCAGAAACAACTTGAAACGTGACCTGCAAGATTTTGTATATAAGTACATAATGGGCACATAATGCAGTAGTGCCTTTGGCCCAGATGTTTCTAAAGCACATTATGTTGTCCTTTATTCTAGATACCTGCTGGACTGCATCAAGGTTTAACATACCTCTTTGCCTTTCTTCTCTCCTGCCCATCACTATATGTCATTTCAAATCACCAACTTAAGAATCTGTATGCTGTGTTTCCAAAGTACTGCCCATTCCTCCTTCCCACTGCAGCTACAATTTCTTCTGCTACTTAAACCTTTTCAATGAAAATTTAGATACAAATCAGGTGTGATGGTCATTTATGCATGTACTAAACAGCAGTCTACTAACAATCTTTATAGCAAATTAGCATTTCCAACTTAATATATTGGCCACTAGAGGCTAAGATAGGTCCAGACTTATTATTATACTAAATTCATGTAATATCGTGGTCAAAATATCTTAAATCTAAGTTGACCAGCTGAAAGCAAAATTACTGTTAGACCAAAAGAGAGCAAATTAAAAAATAGTAACTAAAATAGATAAATAAAATGGCAGAATCAGGTTGTTTATGTGGGCCAAGCATTCAGTTTCATCATGCAGGGTGCTAGACCTATGACACTCCCCTGCTTAAACAATCATCTGCAAGGCTGGTCCACCTAGAGGGAAAGGGAAATATATTCTGTAGGTTTAACATTGCTCCTGCCTACCATATCAGTATTTGGCCACTTTGCATTTGCTGAATATTTAACTGAAAAATCATGCAGTGTTATTTAATAACATCTAGGTCATTGGAAGTGCTTGTTTCATCATTTCAGCCTTCACTGAATGGACACACGTAAAAGTCAAGTTTAGGATGACTTAACCCATCCCACTCTACTCACACCTGGAACTACAGCTGTTACACAAATATGGTTCATTGTGTGTATAATTTCTATCCTCCAATTATTGCTTTACTTTATTTTTTTTTTCTAATTTTTACATTATTCACCCAACTACCACTCTTGATTGAGCAGAATCTGAGAGTACTTCTGTTAAAAAAAAAAAAAAAAAAAAAACTCTTGTCTCTTTCTACAATTACAAACAAATCTTTCCCAGGATGTAATTTTCACTGAAGTAATGGCATGTATTTGTGTAAAGGAACTCAGTCCCTTGGAAAAAAGTAAGAAAAATAGGTTTTCCAATGCAGTACTCTGTAAGAGTATCTTCATGTGGAGTGTGCATGTGCAACCTGCTTCTTTTTGTCCACTTGTGCTTCTACTGGAAGCTCTTGTTTTCTTGCATATCCCCAAGGTGTATAACAGGTGATTTTTATCCAAATTGTCCTAGACATGAGAGAGATATATCCTACAACTGATTGGTCACCTATTTTAGATTAGTTTTCCTGCCTTGCACTGACTGAATGCCATGATAGGCTGTTGTTCTCCTGTGGCCCAGAATTGGATTAAGTGTGTAAATGGAGAATGAATATATAAATGAATTAATGAATGATGAACATGTGAAATTCCCTAGACACGACTATATGGTTTTAGCATGCTGCTCATATCCGTTTGGAATATGGTGAGATAATATAATATTAATATCTAAATCCCTTGACTTTCAGGTGCAAAATGTGCTTTTTTGATTCTTGGGTTTGATTCTTGATTGTAATAAGTTGACTCGAAATCTCCACAGGTAAAAACTAGTTTATCACTATAGAAGCTAGCACAATCCTTACTTCCCAGATTTAAACCTTGCACCTTGCTTAAGGAAGATAAATTCCTTGCCCACTATGCCAAATCAACCATTATGGTTTCTTTGTTCTCAATATATGTCCCACTAGCTTCCATACCTGAATACATTACACCACTAAAATTTAAATTTCTAACCACTGAATAGCCTACTAATAATGCACATGCCAGCTTTTGACTCACCCCTTATACATCTCATAGTCTTTCTAAGAAACTGTTTTAACTGATTCTGCTCTATATTTTAACAACTGTAGCTTACACATGTTTCTGCAAAGTTCAAAACTCACATTTGCAAAGATAGGATTGGTGGTCTTAGACTATAGCCCTCAGCACCCTAGGTGTCTCTTTCTCAGTTGTGTTGGCATTTATCTCTGAATATGACCATGGTAACTTGATGAGAATCCATATCACTATTTCTGTTTAATGTACCACTCCTGAATATGTCGGTGGTAGTATTAACTTGAAAAAAATATATATTGGCAAGTTCTTTGGCAACATAATGTCCACAATGGATGCTCCTGATATAATTTTGGACAGGGAGTTTTAGAAGACTGTCTTTTTTTAAACATACAGTCTCCTGAAGGAGTGGAAGGAGAAGCACCTTCATTTTCTAATTGTCCCCACACTGGTCCTACAAAATAAACAAGATGGTGTTAACACTTCTAACTTTTGTTACTTCTTGGAAACCATCATTAACCAGTTGATCATTCGAGGAACACAGCCTCAGACAATGTCACAACATATAAAGGAGATATGGGTGTTAAACTGAAATGTACTCTGAAAGTGTTATGGGCATGAATGAGCTTACACCTTGCTGGCAGCAGCATGTACCTCTCATCTCATAAAATGAGTTTCAGAAAGTGATGAAAGGCGTAGCTGGTGAACAATTCCTGGGATCAGATAATTCTTCTTATATTTGTAAATTTAAGGAAGAAAATATAAGACTGTCTACTTTCTTGCAAATATATCTTACCAAGAGGATTTCTACTAGCATACTGAAAATGCACACACCCTTACCTAGTCATTAATTTCAATACACCTAAGCACCTTTGTGCCTCAAGCAACCAAATATGATGTTCTAAGCTGAAGTGTACTCATGACCCTTAAGATCCACACTGCTCCCAGCTGACTCGAAGTCTGGGGAAAGAAAGAAAAGCAGGTAGACCCAGAAACAGATGGGGACACTGGGACAGCTGGAATATTCAAAACAGAGAGGGGGGAAGAGACCCATAAGATGCCTAGTCATACACACCTTTAAAAAGGTATGCTTAGAAGTTCTTGCCATCCATTGACATGCTTAACGTATTCACTCCATTGGAGCTCTGGATATATGTGCCCTTAATTTCTAATGACTGCATCCTGAGTTTTTGACAAAGTCAAGTTATAGCCTCACATTTCAAATAAATGTTCACATCTCTGCAGCCATAAGGGTTAGTAAAGAAATGTAAATGACAAATTACTCCACACAAACAAATCTTTACAGTGCTAGTATTCATTATATTTTAAGTCTTAAAATACTTTCTTTAAGTTATAATAAATATATATATTAATTTCGTAATACTTTGTAAAGAACTTGCATTATGTCAGTTATCCCTCAAGTTACCCATGTAGTTACAAAAGAATTTTGTTCATCCAACTATAAGCTTTGATATGAGTGTAAGCAGTAAAGTCTTTGTTACTTGGTCGTTGAAATATTTAGACAAATATGAAAATTATGACAATATAAATAAATAGTATATGAAGAATATCTCTTAAGCAGCACTAGACAGATGTCAAACATCAGTGCAGTTGTACTGCACATAATGGAAGTTTTAAGATAAACTCTTTCAATAGTGTGCATGTAGAATGGTTTTGAAATTATTAATATGCATGTGAACAGGCTGTCTTAGACTCTTAGAAGTGTCAGTAGGATGTAACTGATTTAACATCTGCAGGCATCACTAGGCTGTAATAAGTATTACTCACCCAGAACAAGCAGGGCTGTGCATGATAACTTTGGTGCACATTATGTCTAATTATCCAAACATTGAGATTCAGCTTGTAGATAGCTAAAGTAGTACTTTGCTTTACCTGTAGTGTTAACTTATTCTGCAGGCTTGGAATATGTTAGGAACCTATCCCTCCAGTGAGCAGTGCTTATTTGTTAATGTAGATTTAGATCACTAGTGCAGGTGTTCATAGATCCACAGGTTTAGTGAAAAAAAGGTCAAATAGGATTACCTCTTCCATGACTCCAAAAATGAGGCACATATTTCCTCAGAGCTGCTATCAGGCCACTGAGTACATGGAGAGTTGTGGTATGTCATGGGAAATGTGCTCGTTGAATATCACCAGATCAATAGATTATTTTACAGAAAGGGGGTCTAAATTCCTTGTAAGTCTTAAAATTTATGATGCTATCTCTTCCAGCAGTACTTCTACATTATGGTCAAAAAATTAACCTAATCACCTTCTACAGGTTGTCAAAACCTAGTAATACAAATCTTGCTCAAGGCAGGCTTCTCAGAATGCTTTGCCTTGTGAGTCCCTTACCCAGATAAGGCTGCCAAAATTACAGACTGTTTGAATGTTGCAAGTGCAAGCTGTGTGAGCTTCCACAGTGGCAATTATCTATATCTGATTACCCATATATCACCACTCTAGCAAACTTGTGCTTGTAGATTCCTTCACAGCTACCCTAATAGTTGGATTACCTGGTTTAGCCTTTTATAGCCTCATTTCCTTTTGAATGAATGTTGATGATTATAGACAGACTTGTATACACACTACTGGGGCTCTTAATTCTTGAAAAATTCTGCAAAAAGATGTCTACTTCTGTCTACAGTATTACTGAAGCAATGAGTTTTAATGTTCTTACCATCCAATACTTTCCACAAGTTTAAGCTCTCCAGTGCTATGGTACATGGTTGCAATTTTGCTGTTATAATTATTTATGGTGTAGAGCAGATGTTAATAGTGCTTTGACATATACTTTAATTACAGCATGTTTTTCACACTCCTGATTAAAAAAAAAAATGCTCGTGGCACCTGGAATATATTGCTACAAAATGTGCAATACAGATACAGTTTTCCTGTAGTTCTCAAAATACTAAAATTTCATCTTGCAGATGGACACAGGTTCAGCTGTCTTAGGGATCTTATGTAAGCTACATCTGCAAATACTACACTAAATATGTATATATCCTTACAGGACTACTAGTGGCATTATAATTTGTTTGTGACTCAGGAACTCATTCCCTAATTTCAAAACTATGCAAGCATTTGTTTTATTAGGGGGTATATAAGGAGTATTCACCATCATCGTCATCTTCATCATCACCATTATTTTTCTTTTGCTGTGATTCTCAGGGAATGCATTTCTTATTGTTCAGTTTTATTAGATAGTGTATATTTGTTTACAGTAAAAGAAATACTGAAATAGTAACAATGTATGTATCTGCATCATTACTGCATATATTACCTGTCAACTGTCCCTGATTTTGATTCATATTTTAGCTCTGTCCTTCATAACCCCTCCTAAAAATGATGACCTTTGGAGAAAAGGTGGTGAATTGCACTTAATAAATAATGACAATAATTAAAGTTATGGGGGAATTAAATGAAGCCTACACAGAGTGATTTTCAGTGTAGGCATAGTGGCATGGAGCTTACATGAAAGTAAGCAGCTGTAGAATCTAGTAAACAGATCAGTGGGGCATGCATGAGCATGCCAAAATGGAAGTGTCTGTGGCATGCAAATCACCTCATAAGCAAGTGAATTGCATGCAAATAAGGGTGTAGAGTGATCCAGCAAGCAGACAGGCAGTCCTGCAGATCCTGTCTTGGTGTCAGAAGTGTACATGGAAAATTCTGTGTGCAAGAACGTACAAATTGAACTGGGACTGTAAATGCCCACTTAGAAGGTCAGAAATCGCATAGTAGGCACACATAAGTGCAAAGCTACACCCTGTGTGTCCAAAAATAATGTAAAACAATGTAATATAATTTTTTTTTGTTAATACTCATATTACATCTGCATGGTATGTAGCAGTGCGCAAATGTGCCATTAGGCAAAAAAAATAGTAATAATAAAAAGTTTAAAAAGTAAAAATAACTTATTTACATTTTGATTACTGGGATAGTCCATTGGGCCAAAAAGAGCCCATTTTCATTGGAGGCCCAGGGAAATATAGAAATTGTTACACAGTCATTTTTTGGCATGCAATAAAAGTAAATAAATATATGAAAAAAACAAGCATAAAAACAATATATAAAAAAAAAAAAACATTCATGGTGCTGCATGGTCTGTCTCAGCATCCAAAAGCAGAATCCAGAATATAAGTAAATTGCACATGGTATACACAGTGGAACCCTGTGCCTCAATGAGCCATAATTAGAATTCTAGAGAAAGAATGTATACAGGGTTGGAAGTTGTACATGTTTGTCAGAAATTGTAGGGAGTAAATTACAATAAAAAGAGAACTAGGTAGATAAGAATAGTGGAGATCAGTATTAGAACTGAAGTTGGGAGAAAAAGGAGGATAGGGAGATGGGGTGAGGTGGAGGGAAGTCAGGTAGGGTGAGAGCAGGAGCATTCCCAGTGAGAAGAGAAGTGGGAATGGAGCAAGGTCTTAAAGGTGGAGGGGTTGCTGGAGGTATAAATATGTGGTAGAAGGGAACTCCATAGGCATGCTAGAGAGAATGATAATAGAAGTTTGCCTGGAATGCATGCTGGTTTGTACACTTTGAGCAGGTTCTGATGGTTAGACCTGAGTAGTCTATCAAGCTGATGCATTTTGAGAGAAGAGGCGAGAGAGAGAGAGAGGCAGAGAAAGGGTTTGAAGATGAGTTGATGTGCATTAGTTAGCTGGATGTAGGAGAGATAATTAGGCAGTTCTAGCCAACTAATTTGTGGCAGGTGTCACAGTGGTGAGAGGATGATTTGGATCTGGTAGCAAACCAAGATTTTATTATAACAGTAAGATAGTTTTGTCTTTAGAGAGCTTTCAAGATTAGTAAGAAGGGGGGGCACCATACAAGAGAGAGGGAATAAGGTACGTGGTTGAGAACACATGCTTGCTTAAGGGAGTAAGATAACAGTTGTGGCAAAAGGGATTACCTAGTTTCTAGTGGGTTTTCTTTATATTACTTTGCAGATGAATATCAAATTTTAATTTTTCATCAATAAGGACCCCTAAAAGCTTTGCATGGGGGACAATTTTGATAGAGGTCTTGTACTGGCTAGTTATGGAGAAGGAGTTCTTTTCTATTTTGGTAGATTTGGAAGGAGTAAATATGATTTTGGATTTAGATGGGTTGAGTGCTAGGTGATAATTTAACATCCAGCACTCGGTAGCAGAGAATGCTTCTTGAGTTAGTTTCAAGAGCTTGGGGAGGGATTGAGCAGAGCAGATGATTGTAGTGTCATCTAAATATTGGACAAGTTTAGCATTTGGAATACATTGATAGAAGTCATTTATAAATACATTAAATAGTAGAGAACCTAATATAGAACCCTAAGATGCAACTGAGTATTAAGGAAGGAGGATGTGCAGTTTTTCTACTTGATGGCTTGTTGCCTATCAGAGAAGTAACTGGAGAACCAGTTGATAGAGGAGGTGGATAGATTGAGATGAGGCAATTTGGACAACAGGCGATTGTGTGAAATGGTATCAAAGGCCTTAGATAAGTCTAGAGGGAGGGTAGATATGATATTGCCGGAGTCGCATGTGTTATTGATGGTTTCAAGGAAGGAGAGGAGAGCAGTGGTTATGCTGCGTCCAGGTCTAAATCCATGCTGTGTGGGGGTTAGCAGATGGTTGTCTAAGAGGTAGGGTAGTAGTTGTAGGTGAATACATTTTTTGAGACTTTTAGAGATAGGTGATAAGATGGCAATTAACCAGAAATTAGAGATGTCAATGTTGTTGCCCCCTTTGTGAAGGGGAATAATAAAGGCTTTTTTCCAGAGTAAGGGTACATACGATTCTTGAACTGAGTGATTTATTAGGTTGGTTATTAGGTTGGAGATGGGAAAGGCTATGCCACTGACAGCTTGAGGAAGTTAGATGGAAGGTCATCGGGGGCATTTGAACATGAGTTTTTTTATGGTGGAGACAGGAATGGGTTTGATCATGAAAGGGGTGAGATGAGAAATTATGGTGTTTCAGAAGGATGAATTGGGGGAGATAGGTGGGTGTGAGGCAAGTACATTGTTTGGAAATGATGTGGTGAGTTTGGCTATAGAGTCCATGAAGAAGGATTTAAATTGTGTAGCCAAGGAAAGATCAGAGGAGTTGGGATCTGGGAAGGGGTTGTCTTTTTTAACAGGATGGAGGTGGGTAGAGATACTATTCAAGAAACTCTCTGGGGTTAGTTTTATGGTTATTTTGAAGTAAGGAGTAGTAGGTTTTCTGGTCAGCGGCAATGTGTTTCTTGACTTTGTTACAAAGTTGCTTATATTTAGTCAAGGAGGTAGGAAATTTATTATTCTGGTAATGTTTCCATGATATATCTCAGAGATGCATAAGAGTTATAGTTTCTTTGGTTATCCAGGGGACAGTGTTGCATTTAACTCTTAGTTCTAAGGGGAGTAAATTGGGGTATGGGCTTAGTATAGGGGTCACTGATAGGAAGGAAGAATATAGAAGAGCTACTCCACCACCTTTCTTATTTCTTCTGTCATTTCATGTGATGCTATAGTATAGTAAAATAAGAAATATTTGAGAATAATGCATTATAGGACCTTGCATGGAGTATGTACAATGGTAGATTTCTGTGGTTGCTAAGGAGGCAGGCCCTGGAATAGTGTAGTATCTAGGTAGTGGCCCAGATCTGTATGAAAATGAGCTGGAGTCATGCAAACATGCCAGTGAGCACATATATTTACCTCACATTCCTGAGGAGAAGGCCAGCAGTATGCATTTCTTTTACTATGTAGCATACTACCGTGAGGTACTGGGTGACCTAGACTGCACTAATGTCCACATCAAAGCACCACCCAGTGATGAGGGTCGAGTCTATATCAACCGCAAGGGGTATCACTCCATCTGCCAGGTTGTGTGCAATGCCCAGGGCATTATCATGAATTTGTGTGCTGGCAGCCCTGGCAGTTATCATGACTCCCATATCTGGCATGCATCACAGTTGTACCAGATGCTTGCTGGGGGGGACATCCCATACAGCCATCTACTGGGGGATGCTGGCTATGCACTGTAACTGCAGATGATGACATCCATCAGAAATGTACACACTCCTGCTGAAGAATGCCATAATGAGGCACACGCACAAGCTAGAAACATCATAGAGCATGTGTTTGGGATGCTCAAGTCATGGTTCCGGTCCCTCGATATATCTGGTGGAGCCCTGCAGTTCTCTCCAACCACATGTGTGCAGATGTTTACAATATATGCCATGCTACACAATATGATCCTGCGAAAACAGCTGCAGCAGGATCAGCACAGGGAAGGGGCACACAGCTCCCCCCACCACTACCAAGGTCCCCACAGCCACACCCACAGTGGGACTTGGAGGAGGAACCCCCTGAGACTGTCCCTGTAGGTAGATGTAGGCATGCCCAGTATGCCCTGGCCTTGGCAAAGAGGCAACACATAGCTCATGCAATGACAGCTTAGGGTCCTAGGGACTGACACCTTACTCCGACTCACATGCATAGTAAAACAGATGCCAACCACACAACACAACCTGTACCTCACCATATAGTGGCTGCATACTGCATGCATCTGACAGAGTCAGCCCTATGACACAGGTATCTCAACTGCTGCAATCACAAGGTAAGTCACTCTCTTTACAACAAATGTACGGGGTATTACACTATGGTAGCACATGTATAGACCTGCTGCATGTATGCAAGGGAACAGAGTGGGCTACTGAGTTACTTGAAGAGAACTAACAGCTATATGGGACAAAAAGTACTCTGTCCGATACTGACTGCCCCATAATATGCATTAGGCTTCAAGGCAGCAAAACACACTGCAGTATGCAAGGAAAATGCCAAACAGCAGGGTCATAGGACAGATGCACGACTGTCAGTGCTACAATCCCCTATCCCCAACACATTAGTGTTCCCATACAACTGCTGTAACAGTATGTTTGAATGGATATATCAGCACACCACACAATCCCAGTGCTGTCCCAAACAACCTGGCTACATATTCTAATTTCCACAATATGCAGAGGTGAAAGTGTTATGTCTGCCTGCTATTGATTGTGTGAAGAAGTAAACCTCATATTTTGGTGGCTGATGTGGCTCAGTAGGCTAAGTCCAGTAGCATGGTTGATGGTGTTCATTGTTTGAAGTCGGCTCCACCTACAACTTTTGCATGTGAAGTACTCCTATGGTAAGAGTCCCACAGACTGTTAATATGCCCTGATCTGTTACTGCAAGACAGCTGGGCAAAGACACTGACCATGGAGGGACAGAGGGCCAAACCTACAGACATTATATATGCACTGAGTAACCTAGAAGGTGTCTAGTATAACAGTAGGTTACAACAGGTCAGAGTATCAGCAGGATGTAAAGGCCATCACTTAACTGTGTCAGTACTCACAACAATTCAGTGGGCTCTATTTAGTAGTATAGTACCAGAAAACACAGCTGTATGAGGAGCAGGCAGACATATGGGTCAGAATGCTGGACATCCTGCTAAAACGTGTACTGTGAGGGATGTGAAGACTGTCACCCTGTGTGTGGTGTAACATCATGTACCCCACTCACATCATACCAACAACCACTTACAACAGGAAATATGGACAAAGCCATGAACAGTAGTGGGACAAATGCCCAAATATAAGGAGAAGGATTAACTACTGGCCAGACAAATGTAGAAAGTGCAGAGAATAACAGGTTGTGCAGTAGCATGGGTGTCCTGGTGTGTATGGAGTCACTAACTCAAATGGCTGATATCATTTCCTAACATCACTCTATAATGATTTGTCACTGCTGCACCGCTAAATCCCAATGCTATGTAAAACATAGCATACATATGATGCAGCACTCTGTACAGTCTATTACAATATGTACAGCTGATAAGTATGAGTCATATAATATGTTAAGCACACAGCCAGGGAATCCCTTGGTCAAAATATCAGGGAGGTGCTGGACTGCTGAAACAGGTGCAGCAGCCCATTTGGCTGCAGCACACAAAATCCCAGACTGGAGTACAGGTAGGTCTGGCCTGGACTCACCTTGTAAGAAATGACAGTCATACCTGGGCATGCTCCTACACTTGCCTAACACACAGCTGTACCTAAGTTGACATCCCTGTTATATACATGTACATATATATATATATTTATATATACATATACATATATATATATATATATACATATATATATATATATATATATATATATATATATATATATATATATATATACATATATACATGTGTATATGTGTGGGGGGTTGCATGAATGTACACACACACACAGAATGATGGGGTTATCTGCACCTACACACACAACAGTTGTCTAATGGTAACACACCAAGGCTGCATAATGACATAATCCTCCCAACCACAGAACCCTGTACCTGTGTCACCCTGTAGTTAGACAATGATGAGCTGGTGGTATAATGTGCAAAGACATCAATGCAGGACTTGGACAGGCCATATTTTTACTGGCCAATTGTCCACCTAGCAAACTGCAACCAACCAGACATGATGATACTGTTAACTGTACACACATAGCAGGGGTATTAACAGGTACCATACTGCTAGGAGAGTAGATACAATAACAGCATAAAGCAGGTTCACTCTGCAGGACACACATGCTGTGTAATACAAGTCCACTTTGCGTAGCCCACAAGTACTATTGTAGCAACCATATGCACACCAGATGTAACCGATGGCACATGCAATAAGTACTGTGCGCTATAGTAGGTAGGTAGGGGTTCTACTCTCACATCAGCCACTTCTGCATGCGTGTCTGTGTGTGTGTGTTTTGTGTTTGTGTGTAGATATTTCCCTTACAGTAACACAGACATGCCCAGTTGGCCTATGTCTGTGCCGTAGTCAATCATTTTATGGCCCTGTGACTAGAGCCCTCCTCACAACTGGCCTCCCTGTCAACACCTGCTGATGTCATCCACCTTAACAGCACTGGCTGACAATTTTAAAGCAAGTAAGCACTGTGGTGCATGCAATAAGTATGTAGTGCTAGTGTATGTTAATGGGTAGGTAAGGGTTCTAATCTTGCAACAGGCGACTCTGTGCATGTAAATGTATCCTCTTGCAACAGTGTACACATACCTATCTCTGGGCAATGGCTATACATTTTAAGGCCCCCCTTGTGAAAACCTTCCAGCCTCTGGGCCTTAAAATGTATAACCATTGGCTGCTGATGTCATCCACCTTAATAGCACTGGCTGACAATCTCAACTCAGATAAGCTCCATGGTACATGAAATAACTAAGCAATGCTCTAGTGTATAGTAATAGGTAGGTAGAGGTTCTAACTTCCATAAAGACAACTCTGCATGAGTGTGCAAATATGTTCCCATGCAGCACTCCACATATGGGTGTGCAATTTTTATGCATTTTACTGCCCTGTCAGTAGCTGCAGGCCCTAAATAGCCCACATCTACGTAGGCATAAATGCTATCTGCTACCACCTACATTTGTAAGTACAGAACACCCAGGTGACATGTATCAAGGGTAGCAGGCCTTGTCACAGGATATGGATGCATGATCATGCTGACTGCCCCCATTGTCCCTGATACACTGCTCAACAGATATGCACTTACATAACCATGCACATATACAGCCATACCTTTTTGATGTCATATGCCTGCTGGGCTGCCATGCCATTCTGTGCCGCTGTATTGCCACCAAGTCTCCATAGCTTAGCCACTCAGACCCCTGGAACAGGAACATACAAAGTTCTGCGAGACACATGTCATTCTGCAACACTATTGCCAATCTACCATCATGCAACAAAGTTACACAACGTTTGATGTGTACTCATGACACATGCCAGCATACAGCACCTGTCATTACATAACACTACCATACTATAAACCTACATGTAATGTATTACAGTCACTCTCTGAATCAGATACATATATGCATGTCCCTGCATCAATGGTATGGATGGCAGGGATGTGGCACAGGTATCGTCACATGCACAGGGTGTGGTGTGGGGGATGCCAGAGGCCTAGGCTGCATCAAACAGTTTACAGCATGTGTGTGAGTCAAGAAGTGCTGCTGGCTAGCTGGGATATTGAGAGATGCTGTGTGTGTCTGTTGGTGACCTGCATGTGACACTGATGTTTGAGTGTGTGCATGTACAAAGTCAAGCCCAGTGCTAGCCCTACACGTGTATGTTGGACAGCTGTGGACTGTACATGGCAGAGTGGACAGTTCACTGTCTCCAGCCATGAACATGGTACCTGGTTCTGCCACGAGTGGCACTGGCACAACCATGCCCAGGGTCAGATGTGGTGCTAGTAGCTGATTGTGACTGGTGTCTGCTGGTCCCCTGTCCCCCATGGGACTGCCCAGGACTAAATGCCCATGGCCTGCCATGTCATGGTGTGGGCAGCACACTCCCTTCTGTATTGCTGGATGCACTGCCACTACAGGAGCGTGAGTGGGCACAGCCATATGGACTGTCAGCAGATGGTGTTGCTGACCTATGACCATGTTTCCAATGCCCGACTCCAACTAGATGTTCTAGCATAGACCACATGCAGTCAAGGAATGACAATGTCTCATCCCACCATCTGTCCACTACATCAGTGAAATGATCCATGGTGTCACCAATGTGATGGCGGGAGTCACAGATGTCAGACTGTGCTGCATCCATTATAATGAGCATCCATCTCATCTTGCATTCGGAAAGTGCCTCCATGATGGGCCAAAACATGTAGCGAGTGACCCATGCTCTGACACCTGTGACAGATGGCGGATGGGCAGCAGTCCTGCTTTGAGCACCCCTGTCAATATGCCAGTGCGGCACCTCACCAGCTCTCTGTCTATGGCAAGGTTCTACACTCACTGATACCATAGTTGCCACACTCTACTGTTTGATGTCACCACACTCTGGCTGTCCAATATCTGTGGAATCAGGGGACTGGGTTTGTGTGGGCATAATGGCTGTGTGCAGGGACAATGGGGAAGGAAGTGGTATGTTAACTCATAAGACAGATTCAGCCTCCATCAACCCCACCTATGCCTCAGTATGGCCACCATCATCATCAGAGTTCGAGGAGACACAGACATCAAGTTGTGAGGGGGACAGACTCCAACCCCCACGTTTTACCTGTGAGGAGGAAGACAACATATGTACATTACCACCTGCATTATTATGTATGGTATTCCACAAATGCATACAGATGAGGAGCTACAACTGCATTACACATACCACATCTTATTTCTGACCCCATGCACAACACACAGACTATAACATACACAGACAAGACAGTTCCTTATAACATGCACTGCAGCTATGTCCGGTTAATATTGCCAGTACTATACACCTGTACGATAAGCAATATGTTAGTGTATCTGATAGACCTCCACCTAAAACACAGTGCACCCATCTTGAGCATACTATGCCAGTTATAGTATTAGTGCCTCAGGTATGTACCATCTCCATATTATGTGTGAGCATTTGCCTCCTGTATAGCAGACTGCATAGACCTTCTCAACAATAACTGCAAATGTGTTACTGCTCCTGCAAATACACACCTGTGATTACCCATTCAATGCACTTCAGTTAACCCCTCCAAAATAGAACATACAAGTACTGCACTCTGGCTAAGCAAAACAGTTGTGTCTAGGTCACAATGGCAGCCGTTAACATTGTTAGGGTATATATGATCCATAAGACAACAGTATCACACTTACTAGGTACAGGATCTTGGACTCCGGCCACACCTGATGTACCTATGGAAATGTGAGGGAGAGGTATTGTCAGCAATACCAAATGTGGCATTGTTACAGGGTAATATGTGCTTATACCAACATGTACAGTAGCTAACGTGATACTGCCTACATTGCTGATATTCTGAGTATGCAAGGACAACTGTACATTACAACCAAACCAACCCCCCACCCAAAGCAGAAAGACCTGACACCCATGTACTGGTATGCTGAGGCTGCCATGATGACTGATAAAGTATTACAGTGATGACCAACACAGTAAGCCTACCTGGACGCTCCTCTGATGTGGATGCTGTGACACCCACCTCCATGATGTCTTGGGTGGTGGATGATTGCAAGCCTGTGGACTATCCCAGGAAGTCCTCTGTGGCTGAGAGTAGTCATTCTGCTGCAGACCTTCCACCGGTGGCAGCACAGTCCCTGACCAAAGAGGCAGCCCTTTGCTGTGCAGCATTGACCATATCTGTTGCCCGGTGTCAGACCTGCTCATAGGATCTGTTCTGTATCTCTATTTGTTGGACTGCTGTGACAAGGTCAGCCCACAGTGCTGCACATTGTTATTGATGCTGGTGACTCCTAGATAGCAGAATGTTATGTTGCAGTCTGAGGCCGTCCAAGATAACATTGTTTTCTGTGTCTGAAAATGGTGGATGCCACTTTCAATACATCTGTCCTGAAAGAGATCAAGAGAGGAACAAATCACGGGACCAAAAAAGTATATATCCACTATGTAGAGACCCTGCAAATGAAAATGGCCTGCATGATCCACTGCTACCTCCCATGTCATACCCCACAGTCTAACAATGCACTATGTTTGTGGCTATCAGCAACACCGGTATGTCCCTGTGTGCCATGACAGAGTGTGCTGTATGTTACAACACCCATCAATGTAATCTGCTGTGTGTATACCCTATGGGAATAATCCCACTACTATGTCATACAGCCACTGTCAGACACATAGATGTGTGAGTTATTAAATATATATGTGGACAGTCCAGTGACACCAGTGTGCCACAATGACAGACAGCAATGCAAACCTACTGTAGTGTATCTACCCTGTAGATGTCATATCTGTCCAGTACACAGATGTTTGTGGCATGTGTACGTGCCTGATATATGTGGTTTTGTTGGCACAAAAATGTGGATCTCTGGCAAATGGTTGGTCAATAATTGCTGTTTTTTGTCAGCATATATAGAATCTGGCTGTCAGACACCAAAACCCCCAGAACAAGCTTATACTACAATAATATCTGATATTCTGGTCATACTCTTGCTTTGCATGACCAATATGTACACTTTGTCACTGGGGTTGGGCTATGACCAGCATTCCTGCCATAGGGGGTTGCCAGGTATGTTAGCCATTGCTGTCAAGCAGTGAGATACAGATATCGACAAAACAGTGACTGGGGTCATTTACTGCACTGTTATAGCTTGATATTACTTGTGAACCTCTGCTATCTCTGAAAAAACAAAAACAAAAAAAAAATCTTGCTTTTTTCCCACTTTTCTGAGATTTAAAAAAGTTCAAGTTACAGGCTTGCTGTTCTTGAACTGTTTTGTAAGTTTCTGTGAGGCCATTTTTGCTTGGGCTAGAGGAAAGTCTCACTGTTGATCAGTGGCAGTGTAAAACATTGAGCTGCTTCCCTGCCCCCCGTGGGAGTGGTTACTGACTTGAAACTGCAGTTTTATTGGCCGTATTGGGTCAATTCCTGGCTCTTTCAAGCCCCTGCTATCAAGCACGCTAAAGCGTGCATTAGCGCGATTTAGCACGGAGTTGCCACTAGAGCAGCATCGGGCAGCGCCGGTTTAACAAGGTTAAACTTTTTCTGGCTCCATAAAGTCTGTTCTTCATTTTTTCCCTTAGAACTGCTCTACTAGTAATCTAAACAGTATATCCCCTAACTAAAAAGCGCAGCACTTGTTCCTAAAAGCTTTTACTTGTCTTAAAAGCATGTTCTTTTTTAGCACTTCTGTATTATACAAAGTCCCTCACTAGCAACCCCCCCCCCAGGAGTACCCACTTCCTTACTAAGTCCTGTCTTATTCAGTTACACCCCTAACTTCTAAATTTGTCTAGCATGTCGAAGGGCCAGATGCTGGCGTCCTCTCCTGTCCAGGTGGTGAATTTGGGAATATTGAGGCAATGTTACAATTGCCTCATGTACACTGACAACCCTCTCCTCCTCCCACATAACACAAATACTTGCGAGTGATGCAGCTATTTAGCCAAACTGGAGGCTGAGCTCTCTCAACTCAGGACTGGCAAGACCAGACAGGAGGAGAAGGCAGCTACACACACCACAAAACCAGTCTCACATAAAGCTATCACAACAATGAATCAAACACATAAACACACAAAGTCATACTCGGAGGCTCTGTGCAAAAATTTACCTAAACAGCAGAGGCCTCCAAACCAGACATCCAAGCAACTGCCACCTCATGACACACCACAGGCAACACATAAACCACAAAATCAGTGTGCAAAGCAGTCACAGCCCTTAAGGCCAAACACAACACCAAACATACTTGTCATAGGTGACTCCATAGTCAGACACACTGACGTCCCACTCACCAGGCTGAACAAGGAGAGGGTCACAGTAAGCTGTCTATCTGGCGCTAGAATCCGCCACATAACACAAGCACTCGGGTCACTCCACAGCAAGTACAAATATGACACAGTCATTGTCCATGCTGGTGTGAACGACCTGAGACGTACCTCCCTGGACTACATGAAAAGAGACATAGAGGAGCTCTCTGATTATGTAGCCCAGGCAGGTATGACCCTGACCCTGAGCAGTATCCTTCCTTAACCAAGAATGATGCCACAACATAGAGACAAGATGATCAGCTTTAACAATTGGCTTAATTTCTGGTGTCATTCAAAGGGGATCCAGTGTCTGTCTGCCTGGGAAGACATGCTTGACAAGCCACGCTGCTTCGCAAGGGACGGCTTGCACCTGTCACCCCTGGGATTCTGGATATTGGCTAAGGCTCTTGCCACCCCATAGTGCCTTTTTTAGGCAAGGCTCAAATTCTAAACCCACCACCCTAGAAAACAAAAATGGGAAGAAACTAAGGGTAATGCTGCTCAATGCCAGAAGTCTAAATCTCAAAATGCACGCACTCGAGGCCCTTCTCAGTATGGAGAACATCGATGTCTGTGCTGTGACTGAAACCTGGTTCAAGGCTCCTGAGAGCACCCCGGCACTATCAGGTTTTACCTCATATCATGCGTTCCGGCCCCAAAACCCAGACCACACCACAAAAGGAGGGGGTGTATCCATATTCATCAAGGATACCCACACCTCCAGGTTGGGGGCAATGCACGAAGCATCGGAAACCATCCAGGTGCAATTAACCATAGGCAAAACTGCTCTGCAATTTGTAGCATGCTACAGGCCAACCTCTCAAACTCAGGAACCCCACACAGCCTTCCTGAAGACACTGGAGGGTATAAATGTATCTCCAAACACCATTATATTGGGTGACTTCAACTACCCGAATATAGACTGGGAACATTACTCAAGCCCCAACTTTCTAGCCCAAACGGTTCCTGGAGTTCATAAATTCAAATGCCATGGAACAACTAGTCACTGTTCCCACAAAAGGAGAAAATATACTAGATCTCATCATCACAAACATGGGGACAAAATGCTCCACACCGGAAGTATATCCCTCATTGGTGAGATCAGATCACAAACTTATCTCACTGGAAATCCACATCCCGCCCCCACCCCAAACAAAAACGACCACAGTGAAGAACTTCTCTAAAGCAAACTTCACACTACTCAAGACTGGTGTGGTATCCTTCAAGGCCCCCGAGCCAGTGGAAACCACAATCCAAGCTGCAGAAGCCCTTACAAATGCCTTCTACGAACACCTCTAGGACTGCATGGATCAGGCAATCCCTAATAAAACCAAGACTCTTCCACCAAGGGCAAACGTCCAGTCTGGTGGACCCCAGCCATAAACAAACTTTACAATAAGAGGAGAAAGCTGTTACATGATAGAGCAAAATCCATAAAAGAGAAGACACCCTTGATCATTATTAGTAAAAAAATACGAGCACTCATAAAATCATCCAAGGCCAACTTTGAGAGAAAAATTGCAATAGATTCAAAAGACAATCAAAAGGCCTTCTTCAGCTATGTTAGAAACCTGGGTGGAAACTCCCAGATATGCGCAGAATTAGTCCAAAATGATACAAAAATCACTGAACCCACAGACATTGCCAACATACTGGCAGACAGGTTCAGTGCAAACTTCACCCCCCCCCCCAAAAGGAGAGATAACTATCCCAGTGGAGTGTAGCCTCCCAGACATCTCAAATGTGCAGGTGAAAGCTGCTCTCTCTAAAGCTAAAAACACAGCATCAATGGGACCGGATGGCGTCCCTGGCTGTGTGCTACACGAACTCAACGAGGAACTAAACCCACATATAAGGCAGCTGTTTAATCTTAGCCTTACCACAGGATACATGCCCAAGGAGTGGCGTACGGCAACTGTGGTACCACTCCACAAAGGCGGTGCCTCTACGGACCCTGGTAATTACCGCCCCATAAGCTTAACAAGCCTGGTCTGCAAAGCTATGGAGAGGATCATAATGGAACTCATAAACAAAGACATAGGGGACTTGCAGACATTGGACCCGACCCAGTTTGGCTTTGTCAAGGGCAGATCATGCCTTTTGAACTTGGTCGACTTCTTCGAAACAGTCACCAAGGCCATTGATGAGGGAAAGGCAGTCCATACAGCCTACCTTGACCTTGCAAAAGCTTTCGACACAATACCCCACTCGGGTATTATAGAGAAACTTACCAGCTTAAATATAAACCCATATGTCACAAGATGGGTTGCAAACTGGCTAAAGGACAGAACCCACAGGGTTAGAGTTGCTGGCGCCATGTCAGACTCCAAGCCGGTCACAAGTGGTGTCCCACAGGGCTCAGTCCTTGGCCCCCTGTTGTTCGGCATCTACTTCTCAGAAGTACAGGCAAACATAGGAGGACTATGGCTGACAAAGTTTGCAGATGACTGCAAACTGGGCCATAGTAGAAAGTACATCGGACACAGATATCCTTCAGAGGGTCTCACGGAAACTGATAACTGGTGCCAGAGCCATGGCCTGAAGTTAAATGCCAAAAATGTATAGTCATACCCTTCGGGAAAAACAAGGTAACCCCAAGCTACCATATAGGTGGCAATCCATTAAGCACAGAAGAGGTTATCAGGGACCTGGGGACCCAGGTTGACAGTGGCCTTTCTTTGACACTCACATTGCTAAAGTGGTTAGAAAGACCTTCTACATTGCCCACCTGATCATGAAGGGATTCACATCCAGATCAAGTGAGGTCATTGTTCCCCTGTACTCTTCACTTATCAGACAAATGATCGAGTACAATGCCCCATTCGGGATGTATCTCACCCGACACCTGCAGCAATTGGAGTGACCCCAAAAGTTCCTCACCAAAAGGATAAAGGGACTCCAAAATCTGTCATATGCTGCCAGACTGAAGAAACTCCAGCTCTATTCAGTCGCATATCGCCTGCTCAGAGGTGACCTGTGCCTGACATACAAAGCCATGTCCAACCCAGAATTAATGGACATGCTCCACCTCAAAAAATCCAAATCTACCAGATCCACTAGAGCAAGTGACTTACACCTTAGCACGGATATAAATAGGACATGCTGGAGGGATAGAGTTGTCACCCAGAGACTCCCTATGCTGTGGAATAAAATCCCGGTCCATGTGAGGCAGAGCACCTCGCTGGCTCTGTTCAAGAGAAATCTTGACTGGTGGATGGGAGATCGTAGGTTTACCCTGGGAATCATCTCTGTGTCACTGCTGGACAGAGGCACAACAAACTAATGGGCACAGTATTTTTTAACAAGGGGTGGCGTAAGCCACAAAACTTTGGGCTAGGCTTATAAATGCCTTAGGGCAGATAGCCTAGTATAAACCTATGAACCTATGAACCTATAAGCAGAGTACATCAGGCATAGTTAGGGACACCTTTACAATGTCTGAACTATTCCTGTGTGACATTCACAGACTGAGAGGAGCTGAATGACAGTACATCATGTGATATGACAGCTGTGTCCACCCTTATGTACTGACAATATGTGTAACTCACAATCCAGTAGCTTTCATACAGGAGCCGACCATTTTAGGAGAGAGTGAGAGGGCCAGAGCTGCCATTTCATTCACAGCTTGCACAGTTGAGAGGCATGCCTGTAACTGTTGGACAGCAGAGTATCACCGACATGTCACTCCCAGAGATGTACTACAAGCCTACTGTTGTAATCCCCATTCCTCATAACTGCATCCTCCCATATGAGTCCCATTATATGGGGAAATGTATGACATACCTGGTAGAGTGACATAATCTGTATGTGAACAAATCCTCTTGAAAACAACTTGCTAACTTTTACTCTGTCTTGGGAAAGCAACTTACTGAGCTGTTTCCCATAGGCAGTTGCTTGACTTTTGTAGGTCATGCTCATTAACAGGTAATTGCCAGGGCACCAATCCATGACACAGACTTGCTATTTGCATCCAACACAGCTGGGTTGCACTTTCATTAGCCAATGACATGACACAACAGTGCAATATTTAAGGCCTTCCTGTAGGCCTTGGCCCCTTTCTTAGGCTTTGAGATGGACATTAGTGAGGTGTGAAGACTACAGCATTGTAGAGTGCAGGTACAATTACTGTCCACTGTTGAGATTTATGAGGTATATCCACTGTTTTGCATGCTATGTTTAGCCATTGTCAAATGATATTGTGATTATCTGGCAGCTCAGTGTTAAACATTGTGGGTTGAGGTCAGTAAGGGGAAGGGGACATGTAAGCATCAGATGTCATACCCATCAGAATATGCATGCTGCTGCAGTAGCTACAAGTCTATCAGTTCACTATGTTTGTAGGGGCAAACTGTGAAACATATCCCTGTCGCTAGACCTTTGCCCCACTTTACATATGGGTGTTGTCTGGATCCCTTGTTCTAGGGAGTTGTGAGGTATGGTAGGTCTGTAGCAGGTAGTTTAACATACAGCTGCATATGTTGCAGGCTGCAGCTGCTGCTGCAGCCTAGGACACCTGGGGGGAGTGTGAACAGCAAGGTGTATGTGTCACTGAGGGTGCAGTGCTAGCTCTATTGTTACAGCAGAGTGAGGGGGAGGGTAACTCTAACAGTCCAGTCAAGGCATGTGCTTAAGATTCATCTATGTAACAGTACCAATCAGAGAATAGTAGGCAACATATAGGTAAGCTATATGAATATGTGCTATGTGTCCCTACTTACAGCCATTTGACTTGCAAACATGAGTGGCAGTTAATTCAGTGGCAGCAACCTGTTTAGGTTAAACTTGCACAAATCCATCATTATTTGCTGTATTCACAAGAATGTAATTGAAGTGCAACACACTGGATTTGAACCCAGGACTGTGGGTAAGGCATTTAACAGAGGTACTGAGTCAATGCTGCAGTGGGTGTATTTGCAAGATATATGTTCATACATACAGTCTGTGACACATGATTTGGATTACATTGCATTTTGTGAAGGGTATGAAGTGTGAAACTTAAATGTCTGTTATGATGTTCTAACCTCAATCTGTCATGACTTGCAAGTACTTTACCAGACACACTAGGGGGCAAAACTGTGGACATTCTGCAACAGTCTGTACAGTTGACAGATATATCTGATATCCCAGGACTCATGTACATCCATTATTATTTATTTGGCTGTGTACTGGTGTAGTTTCTGCATCACAGTCACAGGTACCCTCCATATTTCCATTATATGTGCTTACAATGTATCAGTGGCAATCCATATATGTTGGTGGAAACACCTATTTTACTTCAGAGCTGAGTGCCCTAGTGGACTACTGCACTGTGCTGTAGTTAGCAGGGGCCTGGGTTTGAGAAGTTGCAGGGGAGATTATTTTGCAGATGTGCCTAACACTGTGAGAAACACATAAGATGATTAAGCCACTTTTAAGCAGTTTTAATTGGGTTTGTGCGATGTGCCGCTTAGCTCTGCTTAAACCCAAGTTAAAAATAAAAAAAGGAAAGAAAAGAAAAAGGAGGTGATAGGAAAGTGGTGAAATGGGGTAAACAGGGGAAAAAACATACTGAAAGGCAGGAAGGGTGTGCAGGAAGGGTCTAGGAAAAGACCAAATGTTTCCATTACTTCTACAGCAACAGCTGTGCAGGTTTTACAGAAATTGGAATTGGAGCCTCACTCTCTAAAGAAAGGGGTGAGGGGAACATAAATGTGTTCATTAATTAATGTAGTAATTAGTTTTGTCCAGCAGACATTTGTGCAAAATGGAGAGCTAGGTATGGGGCGATATTTTTTTTGTGGGACAGGAGCCCTTTTTTAAGGAGAAAGTGGAATTGTGGGGAGGAAATATAGATACATGTGGGGAGGCATGTTGGGTAAGAGAGGTAGCATTTGCAGACAGACAAGACAAGACAGCATACAGGGGTGGTGTGTGACACATGAGGTGGGTAAACACCTCGGACAGGGAGGGTGTTGTGGAATCAGAAGTTCATGTGCCCCCAGATGGCAGCAGTGTGACTGAGCTTCCCACACATGGGCAGTCAACACTGCTCCTTCACTGCCCTGAAAGTGGTTGTCCTGGAGGCTGGGCACCGGGGCCATCAGGCCACTCCAGGTTGGCGAGTCTGCCCTCAATCCAGCACAGGCATTGCTCATACCCACAATGAACAATCCTGTGCACCATCAGTGGTAGCTGATCCTGGGTGACAAATCCCCCTCCACCCCGATGCCATGGGGGTGGGCCCCATCCCCTGAGGTGGTTTCACCCATAGGTGGTTCAGTGTCAGCAGAGGGGGCACCACTGGCTTGGGCCCCAGATGTGCTGGGACCTTGTGCCACGGCTGGGTGAAGTAGGGTAAGTGGATCACTAGGAACCAGTCTATCCAGTTGAGCTGTGGTGTTGAGGTATTTCAATGTGTATAGGTTAGTAATGAATAAAATATTTAGTCAGTTATAACAGCATGCCAGAACATTGCAAATAACCAGTAACATAACAATGCATAGTATATGGAACACAACAATAAGTAAGATAATAGTCATTATAGTAAAAGCATACCAGTAATAGTTACTGCATAAGGCCAACAACATAGGTAATTCACCAAGATAGGTTAGTATGTAGCCATTGTAATACATAACAATAATAAAACAAAATGCCCAACATAAAATTTAGAGAACAACATATGTTAATAGTAAACCATAACCAATATATAACAATAATTTATGATGAAGATAAGGGGTGGGGAAGAGATAAATTCAGTCCATTAATACCAGTATAGGCAACATAGTTTGCAACACTACTGTTATATACTCTACAGGTCTGTCTTTCCTTTACATATAACAATGCCCTATAGCTGCTGTACCATGTACTTACCTCTCAAGCTATCCACATGGGACAGTATGGGCCAAGCAATAACACCTACAGGTAAACAACTACAGAGGACTATTACATGTCAGGTAGACCTATATCACTACCAATGTGTACTGTGGACTGATGTAGTATGACTGTGCTATTCACATAACCATGTCAATGATAGATCTGTAACAGATGGATTAGTCAACAGTGATTACAATTCGTGACAGTTTGACACTTGTGAGACATGTATCATGTACAGTACAGAGAGTAAACAGCTATCATAACATCCTTGGCAGGCATGGAATTAGACTGTCACCAAATATTCACAGATACACCAGGCATACAGCCATACCAAGATTGCACATTTTATTTATTGTATATCTTTTATTACTATTGTACTTGTTGCCTTTATTTTATGACGTCTTATCACATTCCTGATCAAAGCTGTTAACATCCTGTTACATCTGAACACACACATTATTAACCCATATTAAGGGCTACTGCACCAATTTACCTGTAATTCCTGTCAGGAGAACATCTGTTAACAATACATAACTGATTCAGTAATATTTATTAGTACTTGTCACTGGATTTGAACCCTGGTCTTTGTGTGACAAAATGTACACCGGACATAGCATGTAATAAACTGTGCTGCTGAGCCACTGCTAACTATTCACTGACTGATATTTGCCTATAGCTCACCTGGAAATAAAATATGACCTAGTAATAATAATACAGTTTTATACAAGACTGCAGTGACAGTTGAACACACATGCATGAGATTTATGCATGACAAAGATACTAAGTAAACCGTACATTAATATATAGAATGCAAGTGTACAAAATAAATGCTTTGTGTGTGGAAATATCTGTGACATGTACAGACCACATCGGAGTATTTGGTTGGCTACCTGAGCCATATACAGTTGCAGATAGTATATTTGCAGTCTTTAGCTATTACTGTTCCATACATGTCTGCAGCACCCTACCACGGAGCAGGAATGCATATAGGTGAAATGCAATGGTTAACACAAGACAATCTTGATATGCACAATATACCTTGGGTGTTCCTAGTATTCCTTCAGATGTTAGTGCAGAACAGATGTCATACTGCATATATCTTGTAGTACAGCTCTAAATCTACAATTTAGCATAACACTCTTTCTTAGCTAAACCTTGTGTCAGTTAGTGGTATTCTTTGTGTTTTTATTTCAGAGCAGATGTCATACTTGATTTCATAAACAACACCTCTACTTACACACATATTGCTCCACACAGCTATATTAGGGGGACCTTCATGCAGCTATTGGTATATTTTTGAGTCTTTATTGCACAACAGTTGATATAATGCAGGTGTTGCAATAAATCTGTAATTCCACAATTATTGCAGTAGAAGCTTTATTCCATTAACATTATCAGGTTTAATGCTTTAATTATTATTGCACTATAGTTGGCAGTAGTCAGTTATTGCAGTAAAGACCTATGTCCACATTCATTTCAATATA